>NC_080171.1:68779867-68903726 GCF_950295315.1 Erinaceus europaeus | reverse complement strand
TGGGGATTGTATTGTTGTGTGGAAAACTGAGAAATGTTATGCATGTACAAACTATTGTATTTACTGTCAACTGTAAAACATTAATCCCCCAATAAAGAAAAAATAGAAAACTACAGTGAATGTTAAGAAGGTTATTTAAAGGCTATAGATTAGAGGTCTTTGGGTTCAAGTTTTTAATAGGTGAGATGTGAGGAATGAATATATTTGGGATGAATTTTAAAGATCAATTAGGTTTAGAGATGTATTGGATTTAGAGATGTATTGATGTAAGAGGTAGGAATGGTGTTTATGTACACTCCTATTAACTTGTAGTCATATAAATCATTATTTAATTAATATGAGAGAGGAAAATTGATAGAATGTCTCAAAAATTTTAATGCACAGACCATAGGCGGACTCTGAAATGTTGACTCTCTGAAATGTTGACTCTCTTAAGAGCTTAGACCAGGGAGAACAGAAATAACTGGTGGCATTACCCTATAAGACACAGTAACATAAAATAATGTCAAAGGACATAAATTATGGTGATGTTGTGTATGATACAGCAAATCCTAACAAATGGATTTTCAAAGTTAACCCAACTGCCAAATAATTTGACTACAGCAATAACTATCTATTGCCTTCTTAAACCCTAAGACAGCAGGAACCCTCCACTTCCTCTATAGAGCCTATATTTCCCCCAGTCCTGGAACCTCTAGGGTGGGGCTCACTTTCCTGCATGCTTCTCTCAATTCATACCAAATGATATTGCATCTGCCGATCCCAATGTAATCAATGCAACGAGTAGCACCTCAGCATGCTTCACTTTAGACTGTGTCCAGAGATGTCAGGTGTGCAATGTCAACTTTTCAGCCTCATTACTTGGGTGAGACCTTGCCTTTCATAGGATTCTCTAATTCCATTTCAGGTGGTTCACTTCCTAACAAAGTCCTAAAACCTAGATATAGACCAGGTCCCATGAGATAGGGCAAATGTTCATATGTACCCATAAATTATGGCAAAATATATACCTGAAAGCAAAAGTGCACAATAGTCTGCAGTGAGTCAGTATATGCAGCAAGCAAGTAGAAAGACCTAAAAAGACACTATAAACTTCATCATGAAATAGTGTCTACTTAGGCTTAGATACATACCCTCCTCACCTACTTCCTATTATATTTCCCTCATTCACTCCAAAGCTAACCTTATCAAAGTAAGGACTACAAAAGCTGAATAAGGGCAAGAAATTGGCATACTTTAACAATGACTCTTTAGTCAATATCAGGCCACCCCATCAGCTGGGGCACTAATCAGGGAGTCCTGAGATTCCCAGACAGACTTGATGGGCCTAGATCTCAAAGAGACCCCTCTTTCCATTGATACTGGTCATCTCTATCAGGAACAACACAATAGACCCCTTTGTGGGCAAATTTTCTCTTGGAATACAAAAAGCTCACTGTTTTCATGGGCTGCCATTCCTGAGTTATCAGAAATTTAAAATTTTGATAAGTAGTTTTACTGACTCTTGTGTATGATAACCTCATGAGAAAAATTTGTGCAGAATAGACCCAGTTTCTAACCCACTTCTGGGCTTTTGCCCAAAGGATAGAAAACATAAATTATAGAGGTATACACACCCTTATGTACTCTAGGCATTATTTACATTAGCTGAAAGTTGGAAAGAACCTGGATGCCAATGACATTTTAAATACTGAAGATGTGGAATATATATGCAATGGGGTTCTAGTCTGCTATAGAAAGAGGAAATCTGGCCATATGTAATGCCGATTAGTGACATAAATATTGCATAATTTCATTGATATGTGGCACAAAAAACCCAAATAAACGTAAAACATTTTTAAAAAGAGCTGGGCAGTGACACAGTCAGTTGAGCACAGGTATTAGTATGCACAAGAACCTGATTAAGTCCCTGATCTCCACTTGTGGACGTAAACTTCAAGAACAATAGGGCAGTGCAGTGTCTCTCTTCCTTATTCCCTCATTCCCTCCCATTCCATCTAAATTTCTCTCTTTCTATAAAAAAAAGGAAAGGAAAAAGGGCAAGAAGGAGAGAAAAAGAGAGAGTGAGAGAGAAATGGCTATAAGGAGCTGTGGGTTAGTCACAATGGTACTGAGTCCCAGCAATAACTCTCATGGGGGGGGGGGGGGGACTGATTAAAAAATAAGACTCTAAGACCAAGAAGTGGTTACTAGAAGGGAAGGAGATGGGCATATTGGGGAAAAGGGGTCATTTATATGGTGAAGGACAGAATTGTACTTCTGGTGGGGATTACATGTACTATATACATGCTTTGACCTATATTGATGTGTATCTGAGGCTATAACTGTGTCCATTTAGATATAAAGGGATAGGAGGATATGTTGCTGAGGAGTTATTCTGATGCAGTCTCCGCCCCCAGGTTTTACTACGCCGCGCGAAACCCTAGCATTGCCCCCTTCAACCAATCCTGGCCCTACACGTCACGCCGCGCGAAACCCTAGCATTGCCCCCTTCAACCAATCCTGGCCCTATATGTCACCTCTGGTTGTCGCCCAATAAAAAGCCCCCTCACCCCCTCCCCTCTCTCTGGGCTCTCAGCTCTCCCTCTCTGAGGTCTCGCTCCCTGCTCTCCCCCCGTGGTCGGCCATTGCTGGCTGGCTCCACGTGGTCCGAACCAACCCCCCCCCATCCTATAATAAAGATTTGTGTACCCCTTTGCTCTGGACGTCCGCTCTCTTCTCCGCGGTGCAGCCCGACACCAGACCACCTCAACAACATCTGGTGCCCAACGTGGGGCTATATACTGTTAATCAGTGATATTTCAATGAACATTACAAAGGAATACTGCAGAGGTACTATTCTCTCCACTGTCTCACATCAGAATCCCTTCTCATTTTGCTGAGCCTGCTTTTTTTTCCCCAAGATCCTTAGCTGCTAACTCTACTGTTATGACTCTGAATGTCATTTTCTTTTTTTAATATATATATTTGTGAGGTTTTTTTTTAATGATGGAGACACAGAAAGAGAAACCAGATCCCTGTTCTGCTCTGCCTGATGGTGGTGCTGGGGACTGAACCTGGGGCTTCAAAGCCTCAGGCAAGAAAGTCTTTTGCAAAACCACTATGCTGCCTCTCTCCCTCTGAGTACCATATTCTATGAGCCTTTCTACCAACAGATGCTAAGGAAATCTTTGTTCTTGATGCTCTACATTTGATGATTATGTTTCTGTGTGGTCCTGGTTTTCTTCCTCTCTCTGCTATATTATCTAATTAATAGATCTCTTATTTTCTGGACAATCTTTTTTTTTTTTTTTTTTTTGCCTCCAGGGTTATCACTGGGACTTGGTGCCTACACTATGAATCCACTGCTCCTGGAAGCTATTTTTCCCCCTTTTGTCGCCCTTGTTTATCATTGTTGTTATTATTGCTGTTGTTATTGTTGGATAGGACAGAGAGATGTGGAGAAAGGAGGAAAAGACAGAGGGGGAGAGAAAGATAGACACCTGAAGACCTGCTTCACTGTTTGTGAAGTGAACCCCCTGAAGGTGGGGACCTGGGGGCTCAAACCGGGACCCTTATGCCGGGTCCTTGTACTTTGCACCATGTGTGCTCAACCCACTGTGCTACCACTCGGCCTCCCTCTGGATATTCTTTAAATGGCAATACCAATTTTTAGTAAGTTCTCATCATGAAATATTACCAGTTGGGTTCAGGAGATAGCATAAAAAGCCCCAGGTTCAATCCCTAGTACCATCATAAGTCAGAGCCGAGTGGTGCTGTGGTTAAAGAAAAAAAAAACTTACTGCCAGTTATCAGTAATAGTATTCTTTTCTACGTCAACTAAAGTATGTAAGGGGCTGTGGTCTGGGAGGTGGCACAGTGGATAAAGCATCAGACTCTCAAGCATGAGGTCCTGAGTTCAATCCCCAGCAGCACATGTACCAGAGTGATGTCTGGATCTTTCTCTCTCCTTGTATGTTTCTCATTAATAAAAAAAAAAAATACAATCTTCAAAAAAATATATGTAAGGGACTGAAAAACTACCACTAGACAGTCATCTCTTAATTGCTTAGCTGGTAGAATGCATGAGCCTATGTATGAGCTGCCTTACTAAAATAACGTGTTAGATAAGTACTACTCTTCTCTGGAAAGGTGGGGAATCTAGTGAATATTGGCTCTTCATTTCAGAACAACTAGATAAACAGGGATGGGGAGGAGAATAAGGGATTCAGGGAAGACCCCAAATCAGCTCTGTTTCTTTGAAAGTTTTGCTTAAGGTTGTTGCTCTCTATTAAAGTATGTAACAAAGTTACTGTCAAAGTTATCAATGACAGAACTCTTTAATATGAGGAAAAGGTTCCACCCAAGTGCTGCTGCTCATCACCCAATAGTTCCTGAAACATCTCTCAGTTGCCAATAGTAGACTTCCTCCCTTTTTCATATATGTTAATTATTCAGTAAGATTAATGACTTCTCACTCTGCTTTAGGCAGCAGAACAAATATTAGTCAGCCCAGTTGCTGAGAGCAATCTAGGATTTGAATAGCAATAGAGAGATTTACCTTACTGCTTCAAGGAAAAGTTTCTCGAGATAAATCAGCAAATCCCTAATTGAATTAGAGTGATAAGAGGTCCCCACAAGGGTTGATTTCGAAAGTGAAAGATTAGAAAGAGACATTTCCTAAGATGAATCCAATTAAAGTTTGTATTGAGAGACAGATTGGGAAACAGAAAGGAGAGACAGCTCTATTTTTTTTTGAATTGAGTGATGAACTGTGTGATATAGGGCCTGCTACATTTTCACAAACATTTTTGTTGCTTTATTCTCCAGCCTTCTCTGCATATCTACTTACAGAGGGAAATGGATTAATTAATCCTAGTAATGACATATGATGCTGTTCCTTGAAGCATGAAGGTTGAGAGGGAAATATAGCGCTCAAAGTCCTCTGGAATCTTGCTTGAAGATCAGTTTCTTTGTAATTATAATTACAGTAAATTGTAGAAAGCAGTTTTCTGTCTAAATTTAAGAAGGCTGTGTCCCAGTGTATGGTTCAGTGGGTGGAGCATCTGGTCTGTGAGGAACAGGTCCCGAGTTTAGTTCCCAGATTGCATGTACCTAAGCAATACTCTGGTTTTTCTCTCTTTCTCCTTTTCAGTCATTAATCTTTTTTTTTTTTTAGAGTAAAATCTATGACTATGATGCCATCTTGACTTCCCTGGGCAGACGGCCTCACCAACGTGTCCCGAAGTCTCTGCTCCCCAGAGCCCTACCCACTAGAGAAAGACAGAAGCAGGTTGGAGGTATGAATCTATCTACCAATGTCCATGTCCAGCTATCGAACAGGCCATGGCCGGTGCACCGCTATGTTCCACCACTGGGGAGCCAGAGACGACCCGAACTGCCCCTGCGGCTACAGACAGACTATGACCCACATAGTCAACGACTGCCACCTCTCCAGATTCAAAGGAGGTCTCGAAACTTTACATCAGGTTCAACCTGACGCTGTTGACTGGCTACGGAAGAAGGGCAAACGCTAGAAGAAGAATGTCCATTGCAGAAGAAATTACAGAAGACAGACCTTCCACCTTCTGCACTCCAAAAAGAACTTTAAACTCCTAGAGGAATAAGGAGTAGGGAAACTTCAATTGGGGGGGAGGCACAAAAATCTAGTGGTGGGAACTGTGTAGAATTGTACCCCAGTTATCTTACAATCTTGTTAACCATTATTAAACCACTATTAAATTTTTAAAAAGAAAGCTACAAATCTAACAGGAGGGATTCACTGATGTCTCCATATTATTTTCTTATATTTACTTAATTATTTTAATGAGAAAAACCAGAGTACTGCCCAGATCTAGTTTATGGTGGTGCAGGGGATTTAACCTAGGGCTTTAGAGCTTCATGCAGGAAAGTTTTTTTGAAGCACCATTATACTATCTCCCTAGACCAAGTTTTTAATTTATTTTTTTCTTTGACATTTTTTAAACATTGTGGTAGGGACTGAACCTAGGGTCTTGCACATTTTTGACACTGCTGAGAGCAGCCTCCTCTGGCCCCTTTCTCTTCTTCTTCATCTTTTTTTTTTAATTTCTTTTGAAAGAGAGACAGACAGAGAGAGAGAGACAGAAATTCACTATCCAAGGAGCTTCCCAGGACCAACTCTGTTGTTCTCAATGTTGTGCCAAGATGCTTCTGCATTTAGCTATTCTCTCCCTTTATTATGCTAAAGGAAATTGTCCCAGTTGGTTACAGTTTTGTATGGACCTTAAATCTCCAAAATGACCTTGATAATTTTACTGTCTATTAGCAATGATGAGAGGATCTAGAAGTACTTTTTTATACAATGATGACTCTATGGGGATAAAAGTTTAACAACAAAGCAAGCTCTATTTGTCCTCTGCTCTAGCTGGCAGGGCAAAGGAGGAAGTAGCTGTAGGCCTAGAGGTGGATGAATGAAAGCCAGAAAAGAGAAAACGCACAGCAGCATAATTAATGACCACCCTGACAGACTGAACCCACCTCCAATAAACAAAAAGGAAGTCACAAGCCTAAGTAACAAACAGCTCTGGAGCAAGGCCTGGGCCTCTCTTATGCTTCTTCAGCTTGTTCTCTGTTTTCTGAATAAGTTCCACTGCTTTAGACCACAGGGCCCACTAGCTTCTCCTTTATTTCCATACCCCAACTATTTCTTATTTCTCTTATTCCATTCATTTTTTCCTTTTTGTTTTTTCCCTTTGTTTTTTTCCAATATATGTGGTCAAGAAGGGGAGTTAGTCTCCATTATTCATGTAAAGAATTCCCTTTATTAACTCCATAAACACCCAAACTTAACAGGTAAATGATAATGCCATTTGGCACTAACTTAAACCCCTGCATGCTGACAGCTTATATTAACAGATGAAACATGATTTGGAGACACCCAATAAAAAGATACATAAGACAAATTCAGTCTTTTAGATTCATAGATTTCTTGATTAAAAAAAATAGCTATGAACATAGGTATACACAGATCTTTTTGGATGGGTGTATTTGATGAAGGTGTTCCTCACCTCATCTTGGATGGAGTTTGAAGGAATCATGTTAAGTGAGATAAGGCAGAAAGAATGAATATGGGATGATCTCATTCATGGGCAGAAATTGAGAAGACCAGAAAGGGGAAACACAAAGTAGATCTTGGACTGGGATTGGTGTATTGCACCAAACTAAAGAACTCTGGGGTGGGGTTGGGGGGGTTGGGTCCTGGAACATGATGGCAAAGGAGGACATAGAAGGGGGTTGAATTGTTATGTGGAAAGCTGGGAAATGTGACACATGTACAAACTGCTGTAGTTTACTGACTGTAAACCATTAACCCCTCCCCAATAAAGAAAAAATATGGGGTGGGGGATTCAGGTCCTGGTGCATGATGGTGAAGAAGGACCTAGGAAGGAGATGAGAGTGTTTTGCAGTAAACTGAAAAATTTTACACATGTACAAACAATTGTATTTACTGTAAACCATTAATTCTCCCATAGAAATATTTTTTAAAATAGCTAGAAGGGCAATATAAAACACCTGCACTTTAAACTCCCAGTAGTGATCTTTTGTGGTAATTAAAGAAATATTTATGTTTACATATATCATAAACAAATTGTTATCCCTCACTACATAGAGACAGGGTACACTGCTCATAGAGTAAAAAACAAAAAGTGCAAAAAAAATTGCAATAAAACTATGTAAGTGACTAGTGATATAGAGGGATCTATGTTTTATACTAGACTTAAGGCATCAATGTAAACAAGTACTGTCTTTTTAATTTTTCTTTCTTTTAGCTTTTTAAGGAAAGTATCTCTCTGGGGCGTAGAATCTAGCCATCAGTGATTTTTTTTTAAAGTCTCAAAGGCGATTTGAATGTACCACCAGCATGGAAAAAAAAATAGTATTTACAAGGAAGTGAGAAGGCTCAGAAATTCTGCCTGCAGTGTCTCAGGATAAAACAATGCCCCTCACCTACCAGTCCTTTTCTATTCCATCATCTTGTTTTCTTGCTTTTTTCCCTACAGTATTAGCTGCATGACATTTTCTTTCTCATGACATTTTCTTTTTCTTTTCTTTCATTTTCTACTAGTATTTACTTGTATATGACTGTCTTTCCCTTCCAGGCATATAAATGTATGTGAACCCAGAAAACTATTTAGCACAGTGGGTTTGTACCTTTATTTATTTATTGAATCAATTTAACTCCATTAACTACCAGTATTTTCATTTTAGTTTTTTAATATTTATGTATTTTATGGATTGTTATTGAGTAGAGACAGAGAAATTTCGTGGGAAGGGGGAGATAGAGAGGGAGAGAGACGCCTGTAGCATTGCTCCACCTCTTCTGTAGCTTCCTCTCTGCAGTTGGGGACCAGCAGCTTGAACCCAAGTCCTTGTATGTTGTGACATGTGTGCTTTACCTTGTACACCACTGCTTGGCCCCTAGCCCTAGCATTCTCATTTTTGCAGGAACAAGATAGTATTTCTACCTCCCCTATATGTAGTGGTGATGATTCCATGAAGTCAAATCCATGTAAAACAGTGTGGATAATGTGTGATGCCAGGACATTACCCAGCCCAGAATGTTTCCCCAAACATCCCAAGGTGTTGGCATTTCCCACATTAGGTTGGCTTCTGCAGATGACTGTTACTATGTAGATTGCTTAACCTTGGTGGAATAGTATCAATTACATGAGTCCAGGCATCTCTCAGTCATTCACAATATTAAATTATTACATTAGTTTTGAAATTGTGGGAATTTCTGAACTGTTTGGGCAAGGCTGACCTAGTCAGCAAGAAGAATTAGTGAGGAGGATAAGAAGGAGGTGAGAATGAGGAAGGGTGTCCCACTGGGAATGGGGAGATAGAAATTTGTGAGCCAAGGATTCCATTAATGCCCAATCAAAAAGATATGTGTACACCTATGTTCATAGCAGCACAATTCATAATAGCTAAAACCTGGAAGCAACCCAGGTGCCAAACAACAGATGAGTGGCTGAGAAAGCTGTGGTATATATACACAATGGAATACTACGCAGCTATTAAGAACAATGAACCCACCTTCTCTGACCCATCTTGGACAGAGCTAGAAGGAATTATATTAAGTGAGCTAAGTCAGAAAGATAAAGGTGAGTACGGGATGATCCCACTCATCAACAGAAGTTGAGAAAGAAGAACAGAAAGGGAAACTAAAAGCAGGATCTGACTAAATCGAGAGTAGGGCACCAAAGTAAAAAACCCTGTGGTGGGGGGGAGGGTAGACATTCGGCTTCCCCGGGGCGGGGCGGCGGGGGAAGGGAGGGGTGCGGCTGGGTGGAAAGGGACACAGTCTTTTGGTGGCGGGAATGGTGTTTATGTACACTCCTATTAAAGCATAGTAATATAAACCACTATTTAATTAATATGAGAGGGGAAAATTGATCTTATGTCTTGAACTTTTTAAAACATAGACTAAGTCTTTTTAATACATAGGCTGAGTCTTTGATATGCTGACTCTCTTAAAAGTCTAGGCCAGGGAGAACAGAAGCAATTGGTGGCACAGCTATATACAAGATGCTGGATATTATACAGCAGACCCTAACAAAGGGACTTTTCAAAGATAACCCAATTGCCAAATAATGTGATGATAACAATAATATCCATTGTCTTCTTGAATCCTAAGACAGCAGGAACCTCACATTTCCACAATAGAACCTATATTTCCCCCAGTCCTGGAACCTTAGGGTGGGGCCCACTTTCCTGCATGCTTCTCTCAATTCATACCAAATAATATTGCTGCCGATCGCAACCTAATCAACGCAATGAGTGCCACCCCAGCATGCTTCACTTCAGACTGTGTCCAGAGACTTTAGGTGTGGAATGACAACCCTTCAGCTTCATCACTTGGGTGAGACCTTTCCTTCCGTAGTATTCTCTAATTCCATTCCAGGTGGTCCATTTCCCAATAAAGTCCCCAAACCCAGATATAGACCAGATCCCCTGAGATAGAGCATATGTTCACAGATATCCATAAACCATGGAAAAAGATATACCTGAAAGCAAAAGTACACAAGAGTCTGCAGTGAGCACCCCCCAACACTTCATCGGCACTATTCCAGCCTTTAGGTCCATAATTGTTCAACAATTTGTTTGGCTTTGTATGTTAATTTTCTTTTCAGCCACCAGGTTCCAGATGCCAACGTGATGCCAACCAGACTTCCCTGGACTGACAACCCCACCAATGTGTCCTGGAGCCCTGCTTCCCCAGAGACCCACCCTACTAGAAAGAGAGAGGGAAAGAGAGATGCAGGCTGGGAGTATGGATTGACCAGTCAATACCCATGTTCAGCGGGGAAGCAATTATAGAAGCCAGACCTTCTAACTTCTGCAACCCACAATGACCCTGGGTCCATACTCCCAGGGGGATAGAGAATGGGAAAGCTATCAGGGGAAGGGATGGGATATGGAGATTGGGTGGTGGGAATTGTGTGGAGTTGTACCCTTCCTATCCTCCGGTTTTGTTAATGTCTCCTTTCTTAAATAAATAAAGAAAGAAATTTGTCAGCAACAATCTTCTGTTTTAAAACTGGAAACTCCTAGGGTCAAGTCTCCTCAGATCAGTAATGACACTGATCCATGGAGAAGTGGATTGATGTAGAAACCCAGCTGCATTGCTGGGTTTCTAGGGGGCCTAGGCACAGTTCCTGACATTTCCATGCATCAGTTTCTTCCTTGTAAAAAAGGGACTGTGATAATTTTATTTGTCTCTAGGGTTGTTATGATGCTAAAATGCATTACTATTTACAAAGCAAACAGAATTCTGGCACTGAGAGAGTTGTTATCTAGAAAGAAAATGATGGAAAGCATCAGAAGTTTTGAAGAATTATTCATGTGTCTATTTATATATGCAGATAGATTGATGAATAGACTATTAAACAACTATTTGATAGAATATAGAGAAAAGAGAGAGAGAGAGAGACCTACAGCACTGCTTCATCAATTGTGAAGCCTTTCCCCCTGCAGGTGGAGAGCAGGGGCTTATACATGGTACTACATGCACTTAACCAGATGTGCCAATACCCAGCTCCCAATGAATGGATTTCTATTTTTTATTTTTTAGATAATGCAAATCCAGACTGTGAATAGACCATTGCATCATCACCCAAGAACTCTCCTGCTGTTCCCCACAAGTTTTTATCATCCCTGTCCTCACAACCACCCCCAGCAGGATAACACAGAGATAATTTTGACTGTTTTTCACTATTTTTTTTCTTTGTAGCTTAGAGAATCATCCTTTGGTGATGGAATAGGAGGGGGGGTTCCATAAGAGGCATTTTCCTTCCTCCTCCTCCTCCTCCTCCTCCTTCTTTTTTCACTGATATTCAAAGTAGAATTAAGAAAAAATATCTCCACGCTGCAGACCAGCTTAGCATGTGGAGGAAGAAGGGGTAAATGTAAGGAAAGATGACCTACTTCTGCAGGCTCTGCAACACTGGTTTTTGTGACTGCAGTGCGCCTTCATGATGTATGTCTGAACCTCAGCCAGGTGTGTGTGGGGAGAAAGGTTGGGTGTACGTGTGACAGTTCTGAGAATAGTGAATATTTTCTAGGACAATGCATAGTCATAGTTTACTTAGGGTCTTAGCTAAAGGGGGGAGATTGGCTGTTTATAGTCAACAGTAAATACAGTAAATGTCGGTACATGTGTACAATTTCTCAGTTTTTACAATTAATGATTTTTGTAAATTGGAAAAATCTTGTCACTTTTACAAAGTCTTATTTTTTTTTTTAGGAACGTGAAGCTGTGATTAGAATGTAGCTTTCACCATTCAGGTACATGATAGGAAGTGGCGGTGAATATTAATGCTCTAGAGTACAGGAGTACTTTCTACAGTGGGACTTGAAGGAGGAAGAGGATAGGTTCTCTGGGGGGTCAGGCCCACACAGTGTATTAAGTGCACATGGCGCAAAGTTCAAGGATCCTGATCTGAGCCCCCAGCTCCCCACCTGCAAGGGGGTCGCTTCACAAGCACTGAAGCAGGTCTACAGGTGTCTTCCTTTTTCTTTCCCCCTCTCTGTCTTTCCCTCTTTTCTCCATTTCTCTCTGTCCTATCCAACAATGACATCAATAACAACAATAATAACCACAACAAGGACAAAACAACAAGGGCAACAAAAGGGAAAAAAATAGCCTCCAGGAGCAGTGGATTCATGGTGCAGGCACTGAGCTCCAGTGATAACCCTGGAGGCAAGAAAAAAAAAACGGTAGGTTCTTTGAGAGTTGTAGGGGAAAAAAAGACCTAGAACCCCTGGTGTTACCTGTACAGCAGTGACCTAACAACTGACACACAGAATCTGCTCTGGAAAAGAAGTTTCCCTTTCAGTGGCTAGGTTGTGGTACACGTGGTTGAGTGCACACATTCTATTGTGCAAAGACATAGGTTCAAGCCTCCAGTCCCCACTTGCAGAAGGGAAACTTAAGAAGCATCTAAGCAGTGCTCGCTGCCTGCCTTTCTCTGTCCCCTCTCAATCTCCCCTTCCCTCTCAATTTCTGTCTCTATCCAAAATAAATAAATAATATACTTTTATAAAAAAAAAAAAACACCTCAGTTTTCTGCAAAACACTCTAAGCCCTGCTTAGATTCCCCTTTACCATCATGTACCAGGACATGAAAGCTGCCCCTCACAACACCCAGAGTCCTTTAACACATACAGTGATGCTGAAGTTTTCTGAACTTCCTCCAAAGCTTTTTGTAAGGAATCTAAAGAATAGACATGAGATCAGCTGATGCAATATTATTTGATTTGAATTGAGAGAAGCATGCAGGAAAGTGGGCCCCACCTTAAGGTTCCAGGACTGGGGGAAATATAGGCTCTATAGTGGAAATGTGAGGTTCTTGCTGTCTTAGGGTTCAAGAAGACAACAGATAGTTATTGTTATAATCACATTATTTGGTAATTGGGTTAACTTTGAAAAATATCTTTGTTAGGATTTGCTGTATAATATCCAACATCGCCATAATTTATGCTCTTTGACATTATTTGTATATAGCTGTGCCACCGGTTGATTCTGTTCTCCCTGGTCTAGGCTTTTAAGAGAGTCAACATATCAAAGACTCAGCCTATGTATTAAAAAGACTCAGTCTGTACTTTAAAAAGTTCAAGACACACAATCAAATTTTCCCCTCTCATATTAATTAAATAGTGATTTATATGACTACAAATTAATGACCTTGGTTCCATACTCCCAGAGGGATAAAGAATAGGAAAGCTATCGGGGGAGGGGATGGGATATGGAGATCTGGTGGTGGGAATTGTGTGGAGTTGTAACCCTCTTATCCTATGGTTTTGTTAATGTCTCCTTTTTTTAATAAATAAAAAAAATCAAAAAAAGAATAGACATGAGAACTAGATACTTGTAGCACATGCTGTTCCTCCCTTTCTTTATATTTATGAGTGCACCAGAATGCCACTGATTTCTTCACTTACCCAGGTTTTATAAACAATAGAAGTGCCACTCAGGCTACCACCCCTTTATTTTTATCTTCATCCACCCAGTTTCAAGAACTTGTTTTAATCGACTTATCATTTATTCACATAAAGGGCAAAGGGAGAGAGAGACACAGAGATACAAGAGAACAGAGTATCTTGTGGCATATGCTCATCTAGGGATTAAACCTAGGAACTCATCGTTTTAGGTTCAACACTGTAACTACTACACCACCTCCCAGGTCACTCCAAATTTTTTGTGTGTTGTTCAGATGGAACACTGAATATATCATTTCAGCTGTTTAAATCACAGTTTTTGTTCTTTTGATTTGAAAAAGAAAACCTTTTTCCTCGTGAATATTTCTCAAATAAAAGTTATTTAGTGTGTGTGTAATGTAATGTAATGTAATTTATTAAATATATTAACTGGGAAAGTTGAGTATGGAGGGATGTTTTCTTTCAGCTTTTTTATGTATTTATTTTATTTATTCCCTATTTGTTGCCCTTGTTGTTTGATTGTTGTAGTTATTATTATTGTTATTGCTGTTGTTGTTGCTGGATGGGACAGAGAGAAATGGAGAGATGAGGGGAAGACAGAGAGGAGAGAGAAAAACACCTGTAGACCTGCTTCACTGCCTGTGAAGCGACTCCCCTGCAAGTGGGGAGCCGGGGGCTCAAACCGGGATCCTTATGCTGGTCCCTGCGCTTCACGCCACTTGCGCTTAACCTGCTGCGCTACCACCCGACATCCTTCTCTAAATTTTATTGCCTTTATGGTTATTGCTGGGGTTCTGCTCCAGCACATAAATCTAATCCCATTTTTTAGGTTTTCTAAGGCCATTTTTTAGGTTTTCTTTTTCTTTTATTTGATAGGACAGAGAGAAATTGAGAGGAAAGAAGGAAAGAAAAAAATCCCTTCAGTCTGGCTTTACCACTTGTGAAGCTTCCCCTGCAGGTGGGAACTAGGTCTTGAACTTAGTTCTTTGAGCATGGTCACAGGTGCACTCTACTGGGCACATCACCACCTGGCTCCCTGAAGTATAGTTCTAATCACCTATGGAAATTAGAGCACTGGTCAAAACAAAACTTTTATTTACACTAAGGTTCAGTTGTATACATTCTCACCTTGACCTTTCCTTGTCTTTCTCTCTAGTGATATGCTAGGCTTGTAAAACAAAGGACCCTTTCTTGACTGTCAGAAATTTGTTTCCTGTTTTTTATTAGTGAATTAATAGTGCTTTACAAGATGGTGAAATTATGGGAGTATATTTCCACACTGTACTAACCTCCCCACCCCCAGCCCCACTATAATCATACAGTTCTCACAAAATCTTGAGAGACAGTTTGGTAACTTTTTCCTTTTTGTAAATGTACATGTTTCAATGTCCTATTTTCATAGCAGTTTTATTCACAATTGCCCAAAAACAGTAGAATCAGCCTAAATGCCCCCAAACAGAAGACTGGATAAAGAATTATAAGGCGTATACTCAGTGGAATATTACTCTGCAATTAAAATGATTTTATATCCTTTGGGACAAAAATGCATAAAGCTGGAGGTGAGTATGCATGATTTTGCAATACAAAAATGCCCTCTGGTTTGGGTATATTTATAAAGAATTATAAATTGGGCTGAGTAGATAGCATAATGGTTATGCAAATGACTTTCATGCCTGACACTGAGTTCAATGGTTTAATCCCTAGCACCGCCATAAGTAAGAGCTGAGCAGTGCTCTGGTTAGAAATATGTAAGGGGGGGGCTGGGCAGTGGCACACCCAATTGAATATACACATCATCACGAATAAGGATCCTGGTTTGAGTCCCTACTACCCACCTACGGGGAAGGGGGGCGCTTCATGAGCAGTTTAGCAGGTCTGCAAGTGTCTCTCTTTCTCTCACTCTGTCTATCCCCCTCCCCTCTCAATTATCTCTACCCTATGAAATAAAATAGAAAAAAAGGGGGGTATGGGGGCAATGGCTGCCAAGAATAGTGGATTCCCAGTTCTAGCATTAGGACCTGGTGGCAATAAAAAAAAAATAAAAAAATAAAAAAAAACCTGTGACTTGACCCATATTCTAAATTGTAGGTTAAAGATGAATGGATCTATTAATAATTGACTTCAAAGACATGACTTTGTAGTTTCAGAGACTACTAAGAAAGCATTACCCTCATTGGGAATTTAAACAAACGACATAGAATTTCCACTGTTCCCCATAGCTGGTCTTCTGGCCACTGTTCAAGCTGGAAACCCAGTCTAAACTCTGGCTCTTGCTGCTGGTAAACTACACAGCCTGACACTGGACCTGGACTCCTCTGTGATATGGACATTCCCGAACCACTTAAATCAACTATGCTACTGCCAAGAGTGGTAACCTGTGTTGGAATAATATGAACTCTTGCTTTAGATGCTTCCTCACATTGGATCCTTGCTCTAGCCTGCATACAGTCCTGTTATTCTGCTGCTTCTAGAATTTTTTTCTATGTTGTATTTATAGAGGGAGAAGGTCAGTGCCACCCATAGTTTAAACTTTCATGACACCTCCTTGATTCGGTAATTACGCTTATGCTTATTATTCATACAATTGTTATTGAAGCCTCCACCACAAGCTGAACATGGAATTAAGCCCTGGGTGAATGGTGTTCTATAAAAGAGTCATGAGCTAGGAGATGGATGGTGATGCACCTAGTTAAGTGCACATTACCACGCACAAGGAGCCAGGTTTGAGCCTCTGGTCATCATCTGCAGGAGAGAAGCTTCATGAGTCATGAAGTGTGTCTGCAGGTGTCTCTTTCTCCCTCTCCCCTCTTGACTTCTCTATCTCTACCAAATAAACCATCAAACAAATAAATAAAATATTTTAAAGTCATGCATTATAAAGGTAGACCATCAGTTACATATTACACTAGAATCTCAGTGCTTAATGGGAATCGTATTACATGCAGTAATAATGAATGACAAAAGTGGAGATCCAGCTAGAGCAGCTAGCAGGGAAATTTCTGATCTTGTGGAACTGACCAACACAAGGAATGGGAGCAAAGGAAACAGAAGGAAAAGTTGAACATAGGGATTTATCATGAGGCAGTAGTTGAGCTATTGCAAAAAGATGATTTCACTAAGCTATTTATTATGGCCCTTTGTCCCACTAAATATCTATAAAAATAGCCTGCAAAGATAACAGTAAGAGAGGTGATAAGTACATTAAGGTCCAACCTTGCAATCTGAAACTGTATATCTACCAAAAACAGGAGGTGAGTGGTGGTGGTACCTTGTGGTTCTGATCATCAAGAGGGAGGAGATGAGATATTGGAAAGGCTTCCCCATGCCAGACAGTTTTGCACTTAATCCTATATGGAAAAAATGAGGTAACAAAGAAGGGTCTTCAAGAAACATAATAAAATGATCACCCGAGGGGGTATTTATATGACTTACTTTAAAAAACAGATGCTGTCTTCTGGAAAACAAGCTCACAAACCTTCATTTCTTTATCTGAGACATAGCACTACCACCTATAGCCTTGCTAGGTCTGCTTTTCTTTCTTATGCTGAAACTCCAAGGCAGACTGGTTCCTGTTGAAGCAAGCCATATGAAGCCTGAAGCTCCCTGAATGCTAAATTGGCACTGCCATTTGCAAGAATGCTAATGCAGTTTGTTTTGGCATGCCTGATGAGATGTTCATATCTTCTTTACTAAGAGTTGAAATGAAAAATAAAAAGATTAGAAAGCCTCCCTGTGCAGTCATGATCCTGCTCTGAAATCGAGGAGGCAAAGTCTTTACAGCATTACATTTTCTAGCAAAAATGTCTAAAGCTGCCTTATTTAAACCATTTAGAAGGTATTTAAGAAGCAGAATGGCTTTCTTTTTTAAATAGTGCCATAGTACAGATGCATTTAAACTCACAGCAGAGCGTGATTTGTGGCCTCAAAAAGCCCTTTAGAGAAATCTCTATTTGCTTTTAATAAAGAGCTGTCACAGTGTTACTTTTCAAGTGACTATAATATTTTTTTTTACTTGATCCATCAGCACCAGAGGAGCAACCCTCCACAATATTTTCATGCATTTAGGGAACATATTAATTGTGTACTCCTGAAGTTTCAGAGGAGGGAACATAAAGTGGTGGAAAAAAATATATGAGACCACCAAGTATTGCATGGATCATATGGGAATCTTTTGAAAACTGCATCCCTTCCAGTGAGCAGAATTTTTGGAGATGAAATGCTAAGGATGGAAGTTACTTCACATATAATGGATAGAAAAATCTGAGGCAAATGGTAATAGATAAAATGGAAGAAGAGATACCAACACCGAAGAATTCACTGCAATAAGAGTCTTAAAAGGACTAAAAATTCTGATCCAACTTTTCTAACCAGTAGCAAGATCTTTCCTTATATCTACCTTGTTGCTTCATTTAATTTGTTTTTTCAATTATTCAGTCTTTAAGGTTTCCTGACCTCTTCTAGGAAAACATTCCAAATTCATCAATTAGTCTGTAGGAAAGAAAGCTGCTGCTGCTGCTGCTGCTGTGTGTGTGTATGTGTGTGTAAAATCTCAGAATTCATCTGCAGTAGATGTTTAATAAATAGTGACGTTTGAATGGGTGGTTGGCAAGAATGTTACAAACAATGATAAACTTTTTAAAAAATAATTTTCAGTTCAGTATAAGTAACTAAATGTGTAACTCATATGGCCAAGGTAATTAAGGATAAAGGTTATAATAATATTCTATTGATATTTACATGCAAGTAATCAAAATGGAGGTTAGAAACATTTGATATGAATGCCAAAATATGTCTTAACATTCAATTTTATTCTATGAAATATTGTTAACTTATCTAGGACTTGTAAAACAAGACAAAATGTAAATATTATTGTTTACATAACCAATGGCCAGTCAATCTCTTTGACAATATTTCTGGTACAGTTTATGCTTGACTCTGTGCAGTAACTTCCAGAGAAACAGGTTTTTGAAAACAAAATGAGTGTCTCCTGGAAGTCCTATTTGTCATCTCCTCTTTCCTAGTACTATACAACATGGCAAGTGCGTTGATAATGAAAATGAAATTCCATTTAAACACACAAACTGACGAACACTTGGAGAAAGTATAGATTGTATCCTCACATTTTAGTTCTAAAATTTTCAATCAGTTGACCAAAGTGTTACTCAAGTCTGAGTTAGTACTGAAAATGGCTCTCTGGAATACACCAAAATGCTCAAAATTAGAATGCCCACTGGCATCCCAATCCAAGAAGTCCTGATTCTACCTCCAAAACAGAAATGCAGTGCCCTTGATAGAAAAGTGTCACTTTCCTAGCTAGCAACAATAGCAAACCCTATAGACCACCACTCTCTTAACCATCAAAAAGCTCAAACCTGAAAGAGACAGAGAGAGAGAGAGACAGAGAGAGACAGAGAGATTCATTCATTGTCTTTTTTAAAATTTTATTTATTTATTTATTCCCCTTTTGTTGCCCTTGTTGTTTTATTGTTGTAGTTATTATCGATGTCATTGTTGTTGGATAGGACAGAGAGAAATGGAGAAAGGAGAGGAAGACAGAGAAGAGGAGAGAAAGACAGACACCTGCAGACCTGCTTCACCGCCTGTGAAGCGACTCCCCTGCAGGTGGGGAGCCGAGGGCTCAAACCTGGATCCTTTTGCCAGTCCTTGAGTTTGGCGCCACCTGCGCTTAACCTGCTGAGCTACCGCCCAACTCCCCATTCATTGTCTTTTAACCACACTCTAATGTTTGATGAACTTACCATATATACTAAAGCATATGTTTCACTAAATTTAGCAGAATCTTGATGTTCATCTTAAAGCCCAAACACATAGCTGGTGAAGGTTTTTGCTTGCACAAGTGAAATTATGTCATTTCTGAAATGGTGTGTTGGGACATGTTGCAACATGTGGGATTCATAATATAGCTATTATTAGGGACTTTACCTAAGTATATCTAATTGGGATAAATCACAAAAATTAAGGAGTTTCTAATAATTATTTCCATCATATATTACCTAGAGATATTATCCATATAGAAAATGTACAGTTATAAAGCTTATTTTAGAGGGATATAATTCAAATGGGGCATATAATTGAGATCTGTCATATGGAACATGAGATACGGTTTAGCTTATTTCAGGCACGCTGATTGCCTTGAGCACTTTCAAAGCACTGGGCCTTCTGAGAGCTGTCAATAATTTGAAGATGAATTTTTGAGAGAGCTTCAAGTCTAGATTCCTGAAACTTAACTTACATAGAAATTCACCCAGAAGATTGAATAAGAGTAGTGGAGGGAAAGGTACAATGCCAGATGAAGAAATGAGCAGGTGTGTGTGGTGGGGAGAGGAATTAAAGAGATCATTAATGGTGGGGGCAGTGGTGGCATACCTGGTTAAGTATTATGTCCAAGGATCTGTGTTCAAGCCCCCTCCCACTACCTATAGGGAGGATGCTTCATGAGTCGTAAAGCAGGTGTCTCTGTCTCTCTTCCTTTCTATCTTCCCCTCCCCTCTCAATTTCTCTCTGTCTTATCAAATAAAGAAATAAATGGCTATCAGGAGCAGTGGATTCATGGTGTAGGCACCGAGCCCTAGCAATAACCCTGGTGGCAACAACAACAACAACAAATGGTTATTCAACTGACAGAAGTACTGTTGGTTGGTCAGAAAATTCATGACATAATTTTTTTTTACACAAGAATGCATCATGTTTTTTGATAATTCAATTAAAAATGGTTTATGAATAGGTATGTCTATCCTGGCTAAAAGATATTGTGGCCAAAGTTGAACCATGGTGGTCTCTAGTTGCAGGAATCCCCCCCCCCAATGTTTGTGCTTCTTTGTTCCTCATTAGAACTTCTGTAATAGAATCTTCCCCCCCAACCCCACCCCCAGGGTGTATAATTGGACTGAGAATGGTCCAGTCAATATGGTTATTCAGTTTTAAACTGCTTTTGGTGCTCAGGGTCACCTATCCACCTGCAGTCTGAGGACAAGGTTGTCATTTTAGCAGATGTGAAAGGCATGGTGCCTATAGACTGTTTGAACAAGAAATCTAGCTTACAATGAGCCATCCAGCTGTGGGGAAGATTATCCTAGGTAAGACTTTTCTCCTATTCTAAAGAAAGGCAGTAGAAGTGCACATTCCCATTTCCAGAAAAATCTGTGACATCGTCCAGCATCTTTAAATGTTTCCCTGTGAACATGCACATTCTCTTTAGAAAACAGGGGATGTGGGGCCAGGTGGTGGCACACCTGGTTGAGCACACATGTTACAGTATATAAGGACCAGGGTTTGAGTCCCTGGTCCCCCCCTCCCACCTGCAGGGGGAAAGCTCTGCAATTGGTGAAGCAGTGCTTCAGGTGTCTCTCTGTCTCTCTTCCTCTCTATCTTCTTCTATGCTCTTGATGTCTAGATATCTCTATCCAATAAATAAAGGTAATAAAAATTAAAAAAATAAAAATAAAAGATATATTTCCCCCCCCTGAGAGTCCTGACATTAACAGGAAATAAAACGTGGTTTTTAGTTTCCTCACTATAGCATAAAAGTGGATCTTAGGCCCTGAATACTTACCTACTAGGAAAGAATGTCTTTACAGCTTCTTCTGGACTAGTCACTTGTACAGGAATACCTTTATCATTTTTTTCAGGCACTACTGATTGTGACTTTCTGATTGTGTGCATGGTCTGTCACCAGGCTAGTGTGGGTAGATGACCTTGAATGAACTGGTGGGAGGGACCCGTTGGAGAGGGGTCTGACACCCATTGTTAACTCTGATCTGGTTAAATAAAAGCATTTCTCACTTGGCTGCTTGGTGTTTTCCTTGATGACTTCATCATTAGCATTCATGAGCAAAAGTCTTTGGACATCTACTCTTGGCAATAAGCAACACATGTCAATTATATACCACTGATAAGAACTAATATTCATAGATTTTATTTTACAGACAATAAAAATATCATTTTTTAGAGGAAGACAGAGAAGCAGAAAGAATGAAAGAGACTGTAGCACCGAAGCTTCCTTCAATACTTTGGGGACCTGTCTTAAACTTGGGTCATGGCAAGGCAGCACACTATCCAAGTGAGCTATTTCACTAACCCTAAAATATCATGTTCTATATGAATTGAAATTACAAAGGGATTTGGCCAAGAAACCAAGAAGGTCATAACATGACCATTGTCTCCTATAAGTCCCACTCCAATGTCTTGTCTTTAAGCTTATACACATAAAACACCCGCACTTCAATGTAGAACCCTCTGAAGAACTAGAAGAGGCTGCCTGTGGGACCCCTGTGGCCTGAACAAAGTAGACTGAGAAGCACAAGAGCCAACACAGACAGAGAGGGCCTTTGTGTCAAAGGCCCTCAGCTCTCACTGCACCATTACAGGGGCAGCCACACAGAAACAACCTGAACGCTCAACAATAAAGACTGGAGAAACATTTCCTGCAATGTTCACTGCAGCCAGAAAACTTACCATAGGCCTTCTGATGCCAAGGAATCAACAATATATCCCTGGGTGGCAGGTGGCAGCATCATTCTAAAAATAATTTCTGAGAGAAGGCCAAACCTCTTCCAGGAGGAAGTATGCCATCTTTACTTGCGCCACATGGGAACAAAATTCAGATGGAAGTAGGAGACACAACAGGCAGAGAAGCAGCTACTTCTCTGCAGGAGACTAAAAAAGTCCATATGAGAGAAAGAATGGACAGTCCTTCCTCTTTCCTTCTGTGCTCAGGACAATGAAATATCTTCTCCACTTATCCTCTAACCCAATAGTCGACAAAATATCCAGCAGGCCTTTTTGGTAATGGAGGAAAAATCCTTGATTCTGATCACATTTTGCCAAAGGATGGGGGTAAGGATACAGAGATATATAAGAGGGAGTGAACAGCCTCCTTCCACTAGAACCCCCGCCCCCAAATTATATAGGGGCATCATATCTTCATGTTTCTATACGTATAAACTTCACTACTGACAATGACGTAGAGGAAATTTTACATTTGATGAGCACCTTCTTTGTAGATACTATTTTTTTAGAGCTCTTATCACAGTAATGACTTGGTTCCTAATTATTAGTCTTACAGTCGTGAGAAAAATATAACGTACAAGAGGATAGGAATGAAGTTCACCTTCACATTTTCAAATAACTAATTTAGCATGTGGAATTTCTGGTTTATCATCTTAGACTTCTCTTGGAAATGCTACTAAAGGGATGGTATTGGATATATCAACAGTATTATGCCATCTTGTCTAATGGCAACTTCCCATCACTATTCATTCCTGGGAGAAGCCTGGGACCCACACTTTTGTCAGGGGCTTTCTAAGACCTGTCAATTAAGTAAGTTGCAGAAGAATTAAGACCTGTCAATTAAGAAGTTGCAGGGAAGTAAGATCATCTACAATAATTTATGTTTCCCATAATTTCAGTGTTTCTGAAAACCAGCAACATCCCCCCTTCCCCCTTTGCTTCTTCTTCAGAATTCACAATGGTTTTGTAAGTCTCTGGCTTTCTGCATTGTGTTTCTTTTCTTTTCTTTTTTGCCTCCAGGGTTATTGCTGAGGCTCACTACAAATCCACTGCTCCCAGAGGCCATTTTTCCCCCACTTTGTTGCCCTAGACACCTGCAGACCTGCTTCACCACCTGTAAAGTCCCTCTCCCCAGGTGGGGAGCCAGGGGCTCAAACCGGGATCCCTAAGGTGGTCCTTGTGCTTTGCACCATGTGCGCTTAACCCACTGCACTACTGCCCGATTCCCTATCCCTTTTCTACTCAAATACTTTTCTTTTGAAAATATGTGGCAATCACATTTTTATCCTATATAATACATCTCTAATTATAGCTAGCACATTTATTTTAGAGAATCAGGGGTGTTTTTTTCTTTTCTTTTTTAAGGCTACTTTTTTCTGTCACAGAAGAGTGTATAGAAAGACTGGGGACTACTCTTTGGCCTTATTTAGTGTCCTTGGCACATTTTAGTGCTTTCATTTTTATTTTAATCCCTTTTGCGCTCCAATCTCTAATTATGCCCTACTATCTCACATGTCTAACAATGCAAATGGTAATTAATTCTCTTTAATTAAAAATAAGATTTTTTTTTTATCAAGACAGAGAAAATCAGAGAGGGAGAGTGGAAGAGACCAAAAAAACCAAAGCTTCCTTTAGTGAGGTGGAGGCTGGGCTCAAACATGAGTTGCTCACATGGCAAAGCAGCACACTATCCAAGTGAGCTATCTCAGAAGCTCTTAAAACTGCTTTTAAAGATTTATTTGTGAGACAGATAGAGCAGAGTATTGTTCAGCCCTGGCATAAAGTGGTATCAAAGACTGATTCTGTGGCATCTGAGCTTCTATGTCCCCTATAGGCTGAGCTATCTTCCTGGCCCTGTTTAGTTAGAAATCCTTTTAAAGGGAGCCAGGCAGTGTTGCACCTGGTTAAGCACACACATTACAGTGTGCAAGGATCCGGGTTCAAGCCCCTAGTCCCTTCCTGCAGGGGGAAAGCTTCATGAGTGGTGAAGCAGGTCTGCAGGTCTCTCTGTCTCTTTCCCCCTCTATTTCTCCCTTCCCTCACAATTTCTCTCTGTCTCTATTCATAATAAATAAAGATAAAACATTTTTAAAAAGGAAAAAAAATGAAAAGAAATACTTTTAAAGTTGGGTAGATGTATGAGTCTTACTTGATTTTTTTGTCATTTTATTACCTTAGTGGAATAGCATTGCTGTTTCTTTTACTGGTGGCAAATTTAAGACTCAGAATGCGTAAGTGATGTATTAGAGATTGTAAGAAGAATCAGAATGTGCTAGGATTAGAATTTAAGATTCCTTAATAGTACTATGAAGATGCTAATTCTTTTCATGTGACTCTTGATTTAGAAATATTTCCTGTAGTAAAAGTCTCATGAACTCAGAGTTACCAAATTCTTTTCCATGAATACCATCCAAATCTTTGTCAATGATTTGCAGCCCTTTCTTCCAGCTCATATAATAAACTCAATGGGTAACTTCAGGTTCAATGGGGCATGAGAGGGCTTAGATCTATAATTATTTGTTGCCCAATATATTTGGTATACTGAATATGCATAATAATAATGAAAGTGACAATATGCAATTATCTCTGACAACCATGCAGTGGGCCATACCAATTAACCAGTGATCTAATAGTTAGGGGATGTGATTTTATGTCAGAGATTCTCTTCTAATTGGACTGTTTGGTAATTCCACTTAAATAGGCCCAGACTGGGAGTCAGAGGGACAGCCTATTTGTTCACTAAATACTTTTTTATCAGACTACAGGTCAAGGAATTGAGTAATGTTGAGAGTAGAAGGTTACAGGCTATATTTACACAATGAATAGAAAATTTGAACAATTTTTAAAAATATTTATTCCCATTTATTGTCCTTGTTGTTTTATTGTTGTAGTTATTATTGTTGTCTTCATTTTAGGATAGGACAGAGAGAAATGGAGAGAGGAGGGAAAGACAGAGAGGGGGGAGAAAGATAGACACCTGTAGACCTGCTTCACCACTTGTGAAGCGACTCCCTGTAGGTGGGGGGAGCCAGGGTCTAGAATTGGGATCCTTATGCCAGTCTTTGCACTTTGCACCACCTGTGCTTAACCCACTGTGCTACCTACTGCCCGATTCCCCAATAATTTGAATTTGAGTCATCTAAAATTATATAAATGAAGAGACCACCTGGGACCCCAACAAGGCAGGACTAGAACAACTTCAGGAACCCATCAAACCACCAATGAGTGCAAACACCTGTGGCTCATGGACAGGGAGGAGCCTAAGGAGATTGACTGTCTGGTAACAGTCTGGCAGTTTACCAATTGAGGCAACACCTCCAGTCTGTTTTACCAACAAAAAGACTGCTGAAGGGAGGAGAGGACTCCCATGAGATTCAACAAATGCAACTATGAGTCTCCATGGCTACTGCCCTCAGAGGCTGGAGCAGCAGGGGGGAGGCCCTGTGCTGACATCTTGGATCAGAGAACTGAACAGGAAACTCAGGAGAAGAGCTACACCTTGGTGGTCTATCACTGGGGCTGTATAGTGGGAGATTTTCCACATTGTTCTCCTGATGAGAACATGGTGGATAATTACTTCAGAACCTACAGACTATAAACGGTACTTGTTTAGAAAATAACAGGGCCCAGCAGTCCTGCTAGCTTGGCAGAGAAGCTGAACAGAGCCTGGAGCCTTGGATCATTGGGGTGTGAGAGTCTCTTTGCATAAACACTGTGTTATCTCTCCCCCACCCTACTTTATCTCTTGGTCAGGAGTGAGTGATTAGGCTAAGAAGGCTACTTATAGTCTCAAAGCCCTGAGGCTCCCATAGCCTAAAGGGAAGAAAAAGAACAAAAGAGGTTTTTAACAGCATTTGTGCTCCAACTCAGGGATTGAAATAATATTGAAACAATTGTTAATTTCCATAACTGTGAACTCTTTAAGTACCTTACTTAGACACAAGTCAATCCAGGTAAGAGTGATCTGTAATTTGAAAAGCACTGAGAGAGGGACTTCAGAACATACTATATAGAATGGTTAAACCAACAAGAAGCTATATTGGAGAAATGAACCAGGACAAGAGTCAAGCTAAAAGCCCCCCCAAAGGTTGAAGCACAAAATAATGAGGTCAACATCCAAACACTAGTTAAGGAAATAATCACAAGAGTGAGTAAAGAGTTTGAAAGAATTGTAATTAGAAATGCAGAAACAAAAATGAGACTTTGGAAGAAAACAAAAATTACTGCAAGGTTATTAGAGAGCTGAAAAACAAAATAGCTGAGCTAAGAACACAACTAGCTGAACAAGCTAAAACAGTATCAGAAGAGGGTAACAAAATAGATGAACTCCAGAAAACAGTAGAGGGGAGAGAAAATAGAAAATGTGAGGCCAAAGACAGAATTAGCAAGATCAAGGACAAATTAGAGACAACTAAAAAAAAGTAAGAGATCTCAAAAAGAAATTAAGAGATATTGAAAAAAACAACAGAGACATATGGGATGACTTAAAAAGAAATAATATGAGCATTATTGGCCTACCAGAGGAAGAAAGAGAGGGAGGGGAAGAAAGCATTTCAGGACATAATAGTTGAGAACTTCTCTAGTCTAGACAACATCAAAGACCTAAAGCTTGAAGAATCCTAGACGGTCCCAAACAGAATTAACCCGGACTTAAAGAAACCAAGACAAATCCTATTTAGAATGGAAAGGAATAAAGGTAAAGAAAAGATCCTGAAGGCTGCAAGAGAAAAACAAAGTCACCTACAGGAAAACCCATAAGATTAGCAGCAGACTTCTCCACACAAACTCTACAGGCCAGAAGAGAATGGCAAGATATCTATCGAGTGCTCAATGGGAAAGGCTTTCAACCAAGACTACTGTATCTTGCTAAACTGTAATTCAGACTAGATGGAGGCATCAAAACCTTCTCAGACAAGCAACAGTTGAAAGAATCTACTGTCACGAAGCCTGCCCTGAAAGAAGTTCTGAAAGGTCTCCTATAAATAGTCAGACCACCATAAATAGGCCATATGTCAGAACACTCTAAAAATCTATAAGAATGGCATTAAAATATCTTCAATCTATGTCAATGGCCTGAATTCACCTACTAAAAGGCACAGAGTAGGAAGATGGATCAAAAAGCACAACCCGACAATATGCTGTCTACAGGAAACCCACCTAACTTAACAGGACAAACACAGACTCAAAATGAAAGGATGGAAAACTATCATACAAGCCAATGGCCTACAAAAAAAAGGCAGGAACAGCTATTCTCATATCTGACACAATAGACTTAAAATAAAATTTAAAAAGATAGGGATGAACATTACTTAATGCTCAGAGGACCAGTCAACCAAGAGTACTTAACAATTATTAACATCTATGCACCCAATGAGAAGTCATCTACATACATCAAACATCTACTGAAAGAGCAACAACAATATATTAATAGCAATACAGTCATAATAGGGGACTTCAACACCCCACTCTCTCAATTTGACAGATTTTCCAGGCAGAAAATCAGTAAAGAAATGAGGGAGCTAAATGGGGATGTAGATAAACTAGAACTACTGGACATTTTCAGAGTCATTCATCCCAAGAAACTGGAATACACATTCTACTCAAGGCCACATGGGTCATTCTCAAGGATATGTTCAGCCACAAAGACAGCATCAGCAAATTCAAGAGCATTGAAATCATCCCAAGCATCTTTTCAGACCACAGTATAATTAAAATAACACTTAACAATCAACAAAAGATTAGTAATAGTCCAAAAATGTGGAAAATCAACAGCACACTACTTAACAAATACTGGGTCAAACAGGAAATAAAGGAAGAAATCAAAATGTTTTTGAGCTCAATGAAAATGAAGTCACAAGTTATCAACATATTTGGGACACAGCTAAGGCAGTATTGAGAGGGAAGGTCATAGCCATACAAGCACACATTAGGAAATAAAACAAAGCACAAATAAACAACCTGATTGCACACCTTAAAGACTTAGAAGAAGAAGAACAAAAAAAAAAACCCTAAAGCAACCAGAAGGACAGAAATAACTAAAGTTAGGGCAGAAATAAATAATGTTGAAAATAAAAAACCATATAAAAGATCAACAAAAATAAATGTTGGTTCTTTCAAAGAGTGAACAAAATTGACAAACTTTTAGCCAGACTCAAAACAAAAAAGGGAGAAGACTCAAATAAATTGAATTGAAAATGAAAGAGCATATATCACAACAGACACTGCAGAAATTTAGCATACCATGCGAGGCTTCTATGAACAACTACATGCCACCAAACTAGAGAACCTGGAAGAAATGGACAATTTCCTAGATAACTATGAACTTCTAAAATTAAATAAAGATGAACTAGATAATATGAACACGCTCATCATAGCCAACGAATTGAAATAGTTATCAAGAACCTTCCTAAGAATAAAAGTCCTGGAGCAGATGGTTTTACAAATGAATTGTACAAAACCTTCAAAGACCTAATACCTCTACTTTTAAAAGTCTTCCAGAAGATTGAAGACACAGGAATAATCCCTTCCATCTTCTATGAAGCCAACATCAGTCTGATACCAAAACAGACAGGGACACAACCAAAAAAGAAAACTACAAACCAATATCTCTGATGATCATAGATGCTAAAATATTGAACACAATTCTAGCCAATCTGATAGAGCAGTATATTAAAAAGAGTTGTTCATCATGACCAAATGGGGTTTATCCCAGGCATGCAAGGTTGGTTTAATATACATAAATCAGTCAACGTGATACACCATACCAATAAAAGCAAGACTAAAAACCACATGGTCATATGAATAGAGGCAGAGAAAGCCTCTGACAAAATACAAAATCCCTTTATGATCAAAACACTACAAAAATGAGAATAGATAGAAAATTAATCAAGATAGTGGAGTCTTTATATAGTAACTGTACAGCCAACATCATTCTCAATGGTGAAAAACTAGAAGCATTTCCCCTCAGATCAGGTACTAGACAAGGCTGCCCTCTATCACCATTACTATTCAACACAGAGTTGGAAGTTCTTGCCATAGCAATCAGGCAGGAGCAAGGAATTAAAGGGATACAGATTGGAAGAGAAGAAGTCAAACTCACCCTATTTGTAGACGACATGATAAAATACATAGAAAAACCTGAAGAATCCAGCAAGAAACTTTTGGAAATCATCAGGCAATACAGTAAGGTGTCAGGCTACAAAATTAACATTCAAGTCAGTAGCATTCCTCTATGCAAACACTAAGTTAGAAGAAGATGAAATCCAGAAATCAATTCCTTTTACTATAGTAACAAAAACAATAAAATATCTAGGAATAAACCTAACCAAAGAAGTGAAAGACTTCTACACTGAAAATTATGAGTATGAGTCACAACTTAAGGACTAGAAAAAGACACAAAGAAGTGGAAATATATTCCATGTTCATGGGTTGGAATAATTAACATCATTAAAATAAATATACTACCCAGAGCCATATACAAATTTAATGTAATCCCCATCAGAATACCAACCACATTTTTTAGGAGAATAGAACAAATGCTACAAATGTTCATCTGGAACCAGAAAAGATCTAGAATTGCCAAAACAATCTTGAGAAGAAACAACAGAACTGGAGGTATCATATTTCCAGATCTCAAATTGTATTATAGGGCCTTTGTCATCAAAACTGCTTGGTACTGGAACATGAATAGATACAATGACCAGTGAATAGAATTGAAAGCTGGGAAGTAAGCCCCCACACCTATGGACATCTAATCTTTGACAAAGGTGCCCAGACTATTAAACAGGGAAAGCAGAGTCTCTTCAACAAATGGTGTTGGAAAAAATGGGTTGAAACATGCAGAAGAATGAAACTGAACCACTATATTTCACCAAACACAACAGATGAGTGGCTGAGCAAGTTGTGGTATATATATACACAATGGAAGACTACACAGCTATTAAAAACGGCAACTTCACCGTTTTCAGCCCATCTTGGATGGACCTCGAAGAAATCATTTTAAGTGAAATAAATCAGAAGAAACAGAAGGATGAATATGGGATGATCTCACTCTCATGCAGAAGTTGAAAAATAAGATCTGAAGAGAAAACACAAGTAGAACCTGAAATGGAATTGGTGTATTGCACCAAAGTAAGACTCTGGGGTGGGTAGGGGGAAGAGTGCAGGTCCAAAAAGGATGACAGTGGACCTTTTGGGGGTTGTACTGTTATTTGGAGAACTGAGAAATGTTATGCATGTAGAAACTATTGTATTTACTGTCAAATGTAAAACATTAATCCCCCAATAAAGAAATTTTAAAAAGGATATCAATGTATCAAAGCCATCTCTAAAAGAAATATACATGTTCACATAGAAATATAAGTTAAATCAACATTTCTAATAATAGTATATTTTAAACAGATAAAAATAAAGAGAAATACTTGATTCAGAATTTGACAGCAAGGCAAGTGGAATAGTTGTACCAAGATCTTAGAACAAAGGTATAGAAATTCTTCCAGATAAAGAAAATGTGTAGAGGAACTGTGGAGACAGCATAATGGTTATGCAAATGATTTTCATGCCTGAGGCTTTGGGCTCCCAGGTTCAATTCCCAGCACTACTATAATCCAGAGCTGATAAATACTTTGGTTTTTAATTTAAAAAGAGAGAGAGAGAGAGAGAGAGAGAGGTGTCGGGCAGTAGTGCAGCGGGTTAAGTGCACACGGCGCAAAGTGCAAGGACCAGCTTAAGGATGCAGGTTCGAGCCCCTGGCTCCCCACCTGCAGGGGAGTTGCCTCACAGGCGGTGAAGCAGGTCTGCAGGTGTCTTTCTCTTTCACTGTCCTCCCCCCTCTCTCCATTTCTCTCTGCCCTATACAACAACGATGACATCAACAACAACAAAATAACTACAACAATAAAACAACAAGGGCAACAAAACAGAATAAATAAATATCAAAAAAATTAAAAAGAGAGAAAAAAGATGTAGGAATTTAATGTTGTCTAATGATGTGACTATATATATATATACACATATATATATGTATATATATATATATATTTACTTACATACATATAAACATCCAAATAAATAAAAGTTGTAGAGGTCAACTTAAAATATTTAACTTTGAAGCTTGCTTTTTTATTTTTTATTCGTTTAGTTTTTAAAATTTATTTATTAAATAGAGAAAAACTGAGATAGAATGGGTAGCAAACCACCTGCAGTCGTGCTTCACCGCTCATGACACTTCCCATCACAAATGGGGCTTGACCTTAGGTGTTTATGCTTGGTAGCATGTGTACTTATCCAGGTGCACCACCACTTGGCCCGATTTTTTTAAAGTTTGTGGTTTTTCCTTTTCAGCTAGATGTTTGTATAATTATATTGATAAAGTCAACTCAAGAGCAGGACAGATGTTCTATATAGACACAATAAGCATCTGAGAAGCAGGTGCCACCTGTTTCCACAGCCCCAGTTATTATCACTACTGAGGCAGAATATGCTCTCAAGGCAGAGGGACTGGATTCAAATGCTGCCTTAGCCAATCAGTAGTTTGGAACAATAATACTTGCAGGGGGTGGAGGATTCTTCAAGATCCTTAGTGTTCACATTTTTGAATACACTATTTTGATTACAGAACACATCAAGTGTATTCTCAAAGCAGAATGTGACTGAGTTTGGAGTATGGCACCAAAGTAAAAATCTCTGGAGGGAGAGTGAGGGTAGATGCTCAGCTTCATTTGGGGGTGGGGGAGTGGGGATCCACAAACCTTTGGTAGTGGGAATGGTGTTAATATACATAATTTTTTTTAAAAAAGAATACATCAGTGGTCAAGGTATTTAAATTATTCAGAAAAAGTCTGGTCAATAGGTACTTATGCTTCTCAGTTTCTTGAAATCTTCCAATAGTTCTCTTTTCCAAGTGCTCAAACTTGAAAAACTGGCCACAGTTTTCCCAAATTTCAGACATCCACAATTCTAGTATTTTTATTTTTAACATTTTATTTATTTTTAATTTAATTTTTTTTTACTATCTTCAATTATTTCTAGGATAGAAGCGGCCAGAAATCAAGAGGAATAGTGGGATAGAGGAAGAGAGACAGAGACACCTGCAGCTCTGCTTCACCGTTAGTGAAGCTTCTTCCCCCTGTAGGTGAGGGCTGGGGGCTTGAACCCAGGTCCCCGCACACTGTAACATGTGCATTCAACCAGGTGCACCACCACTCTCACCTGCCCATTTTATTTATTTTTAATAAGACAGATAGTGAGAGAAGTATACAGAAAGACAAGAGGAGGGCTGCACTCTCGCTGATGTTGATGCTGGGGATTAAACCTGGGAACTCAGAGTTTCAGGCATTAAAGTCTTCTGTAGAACCACTATGCTGTTTCCCCAGTCCCAATTCTAGTCTTGACTATATACTTATGATTAGTCTTAAGTGGCAGGACTTTTTACATTTAGAGAATGAATTTTTTTTCTTGACTCTAATTAAAGAAAAATCCTCCCTCTAGTTCTTTCTAACTTGCCAAGTGCAAGCCTATCAAAAGGGATGTTATGTAAAAAAGATTTTACATTGCATTCAGAATCCATTCCTCCAGAAATATTCTCATATCAGAGGAGACCTGAAATCAGACAGTGAGGAAAGCCATCTATGAAATACATACCCCAACATAGGGTCCTGTGATTACAAGGAAGGGAAGAAACAGGGGATGGGGAGAAATTACTTACTTAAGATCCCTTCCCCCTTGAGTCTCTCCTTGACTACCATGATGGGTACACCATGTGAGAACAGTGACCCGAGAGTAGTAGTCCCTTTTTGTTCTATCCTCCAAACATAGAAAGTAGGCTAGAAAAGGATAGATTCCAACTGTCTTGTGTAGTCTGTTCTTAGAAGTGACTGGCTCTTTTTCTTAATATTTGTTATTTATTTATTTTGGATAGAGATTGAGAGGGAAGGATGAGATATAGACAGACAGACAGATAGACAAAACTGCTTCACTGCTTGTGAAGCTTCCCCCTGCAGTGGCTTGAGCCCATGTCCTTGCACATTGTAATGTATGTATGTGCTGAAGTAGGTACACCGCTGCCCAGGCCCATGAGCAGACTCTTTAATTTAGTGCAACAATATAATAATAATGATGAAAATAGTAATAAGTACAGTTCTTGACTTGTCCTCTTAGGACACCCATGTTCCATATATCTAAGTACATTTAATGGTTGAAGAGCAACTGCTCTTGAATGAGAGCAATAGGAAGTATAACTTAACAAAAAGAAAAATAACTAAATGGGAAAGAAAAAAAAAAGGCATGATCATCTGGCAGCCAAAGAGCACATTCTCTTGAAAAACAGCCCTCTGCCAAGTTTTGGGTTTCTGTTTGTTGTTGTTTAAAAGATAAACACAATTAAGAAAGAAAATAAGCAAGTCTTTAAAAGCACAGCTGAATATTTGTTTTCCCTCTCAGACTTTTGGGCTTATTCCTAAGGATCTTTCTTTGCCACAGAACATTGTTATATTAAGTAGTTAAGCACCATCAAAATCCCTCCATGGCATTATCCTGCCTTGGAAAAAGGGAAACATTTTCATCCTTCATCCATTTTGAATGTCATTGGAATTCTTCAGTGTCTGAGCACCAACAGAATAATTTTCTCTCCCATAACTGAAAACACAATTTTGTGTTCTAAAGTTCCATGTTATCAAGTTTTGTAGGCAATAGATAGAGCTATCTGATCCCAGGAGTTGGGTGGTAGCGCAGCGGTTAAGCTCATGTAGCACAAAGCGCAAGGATCAAGGTAAGGATCCCGGTTCAAGCCCCCGGCTTCCCAGATGCAGGGGAGTTGCTCCACAAGCAGTGAAGCAGGTCTGTAGGTGTTTATCTTTTTCTCCCCTTTTGTGTCTTCCCCTCTTCTCTCCATTCATCTCTGTCCTATCTAACAATAACAACATCAATAATAACAACAATCAAACAAGGGCAATAAAAGGGGTAAATATATATATTTAGAACTATCTGATCCCATTTTAGTTTCTGTACCCTAGATAAACAGTTATAGTTGTGAGAGGACCCTCAGATGAGTTAATAATCCCTTTGGGCTTGCTCACCTCTGAACAATCTTCATTTGTTTGGCCAAGGAAACAACTCTAGACTTCCCCTGTGTGTTAGTGAGAACTCCCCTCAAAATTCTAGGTCTACACAGTCATTTGCCTCTTGGGTTTATTGTTTTCTACTTTTACAATCATGTAAATCCATAGCTACAATTAATTCCAGGAAAGTCAATGCCTAAGTCGTTTTTTTTTTCTTCTTTGAGAACTCATTTCAAATTCTGGAAAATATGGAAAAAGAAAATAATAAAGGGACAAAAATGAATGAATAGCATCTTAATTCTGAACACCATAGAGGCTTCATATTAATCAAATCATTATTTTAGCTATCATCAAGGGACAGTCTTTACCATGCATAGGGACAATCTCTCCAGGAGGTTACTGCAGCTTGCATAATTATCTAGGCATAACATTCTGAAAAGAAATTCTTTGGGCTATGTGAAAATATTTTCTAGAGAGTTATTTCCTTGCTCCCTGAAAAGCCTATATTTTAAAGTACAATGACAAGTTCTTGGGAATCATCCCTGTATAACCTCTTTTCAAGCAGAAGAAATGGGAGACTCCTTTGGGTGACTGATTTCCCGTAGTTAGGGAAATGTCTTCTTTGAGGAATCTGGGACTGTGTTTATATATATATACAAATGTGTGACCCCATTATAAGGGGAAGATGATCAGAGGGCCCTGAATTTTAGTTCCACTGGGACCCAGAAATTCTGTGACCAGGAACCTTTGTTATGGCCCCCATCACTAACAGGAAAAAGAATTTGGGTAACTGAGCAAGTCAGGTGCTATTTTGCTTACCTGGGAGGGAAAAGGAAATAGGAAGCACACCCAGATGTTGTCATAAGTGTCAATGTGGTTTAGAAAGAAAGTGAAGGTAGGACCTTAATAGTGCATTTAAAAATGGGCACCAGTATCATCATGGAGTCATCCATCTTTGCCCAAATGGCCCACATGCTTCTCTGGCACGTGCCTTTTCACTTTTCTAATTAAAAACTTAAAATATATGAAACTGTGGTCTTCTCAATTCTTTGTAGAGACAGCATGGTGAACCTAACACTTTGGGGTACATGTCTCTTTCCATCACCACAACATGCTCACATACCATACACAAACATACATGCACGTGTCTCTTAAGTTACAGAATCAAGACTGTTTACGTTAGTGTCCTTGTCTCTATGTTTCTAGTATTATCACTGAGGCATTACTGCTCTGAGATAACTTTTTTTTTTCTCAGATAGAAAGAGAAGGGGCAGAGACACCATAACACCAAAGCTTTCTCAAGTCTTGCAGGGGCTGGGCAGAAACCCGGGTCATATATATAACAAAGTCAGCACACGCTCCAGGTGAACTATCTTGCTCAATGTTTTTTTGATTCCAGCTCTCCCCTTTTTTCATCTACTTTGTTCACTTCCCGAACTGAAATGTCAAATCATTTCATGCTGTGTAGGATAAAGGTTGAAGTCTATCACTTGAAAGCCTGCTCCATACAATACTGGCTACTGTCAACAAAAGAATGATCCCTCACAAAGATTTCAGGTCCTATGTATCTTGCACAGCAAAGGGATCATTTCAGATGCAACGATGGGAGCTTTGAGAAGAGGGCAAAATCTTAGATTATCTCACTTAGGTAGTGTCATCCCAGGTCCCTGTCAGAAAAAAAGAAAAGAGGGTCTGAGTCCAAGGAGATAAGAGGCTAAAGTGGCATAATATGCTCAGAAGATGGAGGAAAGAGTTACAGGTCAAGATGAGCAGGTGTCCTCTGGAAACTAAGTTTCTTCCCTAGAGCCTCCAGAAGGAATGCGGCTATGCAGACAACTTGACTTTAGCAATAAGCCCTATGTTGAGCTTCTTACTTACAGAGCTATCAGGTATAAATGTAAAATTGTCGTTTTATTTTGAGAGAGAGAGAGAGACATACAAAGAAAGAGACCAGAGCGCTGCTCAGCTCTGGTTTGTGTTGGTAGTTGGGGTGAGGAGGCTGAACCAGGACTTCATACCCTCAGGCATGAAAGTTTGTTGCATAAACATTTTGCTATTTCCTCTACTCATGTCAATTTATCTTAAGCCACTAAATTTGTGGTACATGCATAGTACAGAAGTATCTCAGGTTGTTAAAATCCACTTAAATTAAGCAAGAACCACAATACAGGGAGTCACATGACTTTTTTTTTGTTTCTTAGTATGTAAATACTGACCTATATACATAGCATCAACATGAATGTGCAATAACAGCATAGTGTCTTAGAGTGTATCCTTATTAAATGTGCCACAAAAATGTGAAGTGAGTCAATGCTGCAGGAAAGTGGCATTTGCAGACTTTCTGGAGGAAGGGAAGCCACAGATCTTCAAGAGGGAAAAATTGAGAGTCGGGTGGTTGTGCAGTGGGTTAAGCGCATGTGGTGCGAAGTGCAAGGACCTGCGTAAGGATCCCAGTTCGAGACCCAGGCAGCCCCACCTGCAGGGGAGTCGCTTCACAGGCGGTGAAGCAGGTCTGCAGGTGCCTCTCTTTCTCTCCCCATCTCTCTCCCCCTCCTCTTTCCATTTCTCTCTGTCCTATCTAACAATGACAACATCAATAACAACAACAATAATAACTACTATAACAATAAAGAGGGGAAAAATTATAGAGTATCTGCAAAGTACAACAAAGCCAAACTCAAGAAACAAACAGGCATTTGAACTCTTACAGCTGCCTTAGGAAGAGTTCACTCAGTTGCCACCCTCCTCCTCCCTGATTTCTAGAATCCTTGGGTAAAGCCGTGTTTCCTTGACCAGAGTGTTTTACAGTCCAATTTTATTGATGCTATTCATCCTCTAGGAATACCTTTAGTGCCACTTCTTGCCTGATCATGTTATTCCTGCTCTCCCTGGACATATCTGTAATTCTTCTGAGCTCACTCATGTCCTTTGACACAGAGGCAATATTATGGCATTTCTTTTTTTTTTTCCCCCTTTTTGTTGCCCTTGTTGTAGCTTCGTTGTGGTTATTATTATTGCCCTTGTTGACAGAATTCGTCGTTGGATAGGACAGAGAGAAATGGAGAGAGGAGGGGAAGACAGAGAAGGGAAGAGAAAGATAGACACCTGCAGACCTGCTTCACCGCCTGTGAAGCGACTCCCCTGCAGGTGGGGAGCCGGGGGCTCGAACCGGGATCCTTACGCCGGTCCCTGCGCTTTGCGCCACATGCGCTTAACCCACTGCGCCACCGCCGGACCCCCCAATATTATGGCATTTCTATAGCTACTCTAAACTGCAATGGAAACTTCTGTAATAATATATTTTGTCCCCTCTCTCACAGAATTTTTAGTACTTATGTGTGTGGGGGGGTAGAGCTTATGTCATATTATCTTCCTTTTCACCCACATACACTAATATGTTATTAAGAACAAAGAGAGAATTAAGTTGGTGTCTGCTGGTCTACAATGTGTACATGTGAACCAACAGACATGTGAAATAAAGTGGTAAGAGGGTTTATTCTAAAATGCCCCAAATGCCCCAAAATACCTAGCAAGTACTGTCAAGTTCTCACAGAGATTGTCTGAATTTTTGAAGTCACACTGTAGATTGTATTGTTAGGTCTGTGATTACTGGTTAGCTATGAGAAATAAAGAAATAGGTTAAAATCCCAACCTAAAAGATATGTGTATACCTATGTTCATAGCAGCACAATTTTTAATAGCCAAAACCTAGAAGCAACTAAGGTGTCCAACAATAGATGAGTGGTTAAGAAAGTTGTGGAATATATGTACAATGGAATACTACTCAGCTATTAAAAATGGTGATTTCACGTTCTTCATCTCATCTTGGATGGAGCTTGCAGGAGATATGTTAAGTGAGATAAGCCAGAAAGAGAATGGATATGGGATGATCTCACTCATAGACAAAGTTGAGAAATAAGAGCACGAAAGAGAAACACAAAGCAGAACTTGGACTGGGTCTGGTATATTGCATCAAAGTAAAGGACTCTGTGTAAGTGTGAGGGGGGAATGGAACTTTCAGATCTTGGTGTATGATAGTGGAGGAGGACTTAGACGAGGGTTAAAGTTTCGCAGAAAAATGAGGAATTTTACATATGTATCAACAACTGTATTTCCTGTTGACTGTAAAGTAATAATCCCCAGTAATAAAAAAATGAAAATAAGTAGTAGAACTAGAGGGGGCAGGAAAACTCTCCAAAGTCTTTTCATGGATAACATGTCACACTTTGTGCAGGGACCCAGAAAAAGTAGATTTAGGTTATAAATCTCAGGGCTCTTAATGAGGCATTTATGTGTCCAGTTTGAAGGAATAGGAGTAACATCATTCTTTAACAGACAATTGAAGACATTCCCCAGTAAGGTCAGAGGGAAAGGTGATAGAGACTTTATTTTTTCCAATCCCAAGCCTCTCCAATGATGAGGTGAAGTCTACAGCTGAAAACTTTTCCACCAGAACTGTAGTAAAAATGATAAAATTCACTCAAATTAGTCAACTAAGTATAGATCATCAATGAGCTGTGATGTCTCTCCAACTGCCGTGAGCAAACAAGAAGTTTTACATAGAGTGAAATTATAAATCCCCAAAATTATTGTTCTCAAGAAATTTCAAGAACAGCAAATCAAAAAATATGAAACAAGCAAGCAAACAAGTTACAGAATCTTCCTGTCCTCCAGGTCCATATGTTAGTTCACATTCTGCAGACAAACTGCCAAGTTTGAAGTCCTAACTCCCCAACCCTTAGTGGCTAGGTAAATTGTCAAGTTCTTCTAGTCTCCAAATCTCAGATCTTTAATGGGAACAATAAAATATCTTCCTCATTGAACTGTGTCAAAGATTACATGAAATAGTATCCATGAAATGATTAGCTTAATGCTAGGCACATCTTTAAGAAAGATCACTTATAAGTATTGTCACCTATGAAAACCAATTTGTGTCACTTGTAGAATCTTCCAGAGCAGACTGGGGAGAGAGCATAATGATTATGAAAAAAGCCTTTCATGCCTGAGGCACCAAAGATCCCAGGTTCAATCCCAGCACCACTATAAACCAGAGAGCTGAGCAGTGCTCTGGTAAAAAAAAAAAAAAAAAAAAAAAAAAAAAAAAAAAAAAAAAAAAAAGAATTTGCATGAGGCAGTTGGGATATTTGGAGATGAAGGTGAAGGAGGAGCAGCTACTCCAGAGGAAGAGATAACTTAGAGAGGGCTTAACTGCCAGGATGAAGATCCATGCTTTCATGTGTAGGCATCAAGACAAAATCAGAGCTATGTGTATGAAACCCACACCATCTTGTCATATATGCACAGATTGCTTGTCAACATAGAACTACGGAACACAACACATGCATTTTTCAGGCAGCATGCATCTTCCATGTTACATACTAAATAACATCATTCTCACCACCGTATAAGACAAGCATCATTTCTCTCATTTTATAGACAGAAATGTGTCTTAAGATACCAAGCAATATATGATGTGATCATATATATGTACATATATATATATTTGTGTATATATTATCTATATGTATAAATATATAACTTTTAAAGAAAAGCAGAGTACTAACTTGTCCTGTTGTAGTGAGCACAGTGGTTACTCTGTTGAGGAGAGAGGGGAAGTGGCTGAAGAAGGGCTATGAGGGGATTCTGGTGGCCGAAAGTGGTCTATATCTTGACTTAGTTATAAGATTTCTTTGGGCAATAATTCACTGAAATTATTTTGTTAGAAATAGTGGCTAAGTATGCTGTATTTCCACTAAAGTGCTTACCACTGTCGGGCTGAGCTTCACTGATGGGAGACAGACGACCCGGGACCCATGGTTGAGCTGTAGGCAGTATCTCTTTATTCATGCAGGACGCAGCACAATCTAAGCCGAGCTAGACTAAACTAACTACCATATTCAAGAACCATTCTGTCCTTACATACACTGGCCAAGTAGGGTGGAAACAGGAAGTGACATAGAGAGGGTGGAGAGAAAAGTGACTGGTGAATATCAGGGTGTGACAAGGAGAGGGGGCGGAGCAAAAATACATCATGAACCAGTGGGGATTAAACCAATGCCAGGCAGGCATGCTTGTGCTTAGTTATGTAAATAGAATAGTGTTAAGCAGGGGAGATTAAACCAAATGAAACAGAAGAGGTTTTTAGAAGTAGAATTAGAAGCATACCAACAACAACTAAGATGCATTCAGAGGAAAATGGTCTTGAATTCACACAGAAAAAAATGTAGGGGAATATGAATCTACACATTTGGTCCTCAGACTGGGCAGCAACATCTAAAGCCTTCCCCAAGTCCTACTTCCTTTAAAGAGGGAAAACAAACGAACAAAAAAAGTTGTCTGTGGTTGGGCAATGACATATCCAGTTGAACACACATGTTACAATGTGCAAGGATCCAGGTTCAAAACCCCATCTCCAGCTGCAAGGGGAAAGCTTCGTGAGTGGTGAAGCAGGTCTGCAGGTGTCTCTTCCTCTCTCTCACTTCCTTCTCAATTTCTGTCTCTATCCAATAATAAAACAAAATAAAAACATTTTAAAAATTAAGTCATCTGCATCAACAGGAGGCTATGTTTTGTTATTGCAAATTTCTTTCTGAGCCAGAAATATTTTAAAGCGAGGTTGTCTTGTTATTGTCTGTAACTAATGGAGGACAACTGTGACATGTGAAATCCCAGGGCCTTTTTTTTTTTTCTCCTTGAAAAATGTGTTTTCCCTGGAGGTGTCTTCTTTGGTTTATAAAAGTTTTCAACCTCAGTTTTAAATTCTATAGTGTTTTATTTGCAGGATGAGTGACTTCAAATCAATTGAATGTGGTGATTTCTCAGAGGAAGGGGAACTTTCTGTTTTACCTAGAGCTTCTGTTCTGAAGCAGAGCATCTCTTTTGAGGATCTGTAATCATTATTTTAAGTCTTGTTATTCATTCCAACTGTGAGTGTATATAATACATATGTAGATAGGCAGGTAGACAGACAGAATCATGCCTTGTTCTTTGTCTGCCTCTCCTCTTAGATCACAAATTCTAGGTGGATAAAGTATATCCAAAATAGGAAAGGCTTAAACAAGTGATTGAGTGACTGAATGAGAGCCTACATTAAGGAATACTATATCGACCAGGAAGGAAGAAGATATTAAGAGCTGAAAAACAATGTGGCTTTTTAATGAATGACAGCAGTGGTTACTAAATTTTACTCTCATGGCTCTTGTTTTTCCCTAGTGGGTCGTCATTCTGTTTTGTTTGTATCCCACGGTTCATCTGGATAGAAAGCCTTTCCGGAGCTGTCACTGTCCTACACTGCTCCATAACAAAGGCCAGTCCACACATCCCCTGGGTCTTGGTGGCCCTAGAAGGCTACATCAGGCAGCCTCAGTGTGGACTGTGTCATGCCAACTGAGTCTGTGGAGCCTTATACATTTGGACAATTGTTGGAGGAGAATTAAGGCAAGTGGGAGATTTTACATGTCCATGTAAGTCAGTGAAATGGATGCCAAAAGCCCTCAGAACATTACTGATTTCTGCAAGAGCTATCTTTTTTTAAAAAGAGAATTAATATTTGGTTTTTAAAAAATATTTTTAATCTTTTTATTTATTACTGGATAGACAGAAAAATTGAGAGGGGGAGAGAGAGAGAGAGAGACATCTGCAGTCCTGCATCACCATCATGAAGCTTTTCCCTACAGGTGAGGACCAGGGGCTTGGACCCAGGTCCTTGCACACTGCAATGTGTGTGCTTAACCTAGTGCGCCATCATCTGGCCCCCTTCAAGAGCTATCTTTATTAACACATTTAATTACTTAAGGTAAGGACTGTCCAGGGGGTTAAACAAAAACCACTGGGTTTCCCCCCTTTATTGAAAGTAAACACTTTTCCTGTTCTGGTCTTTCCACTAACCTAAAGGAAAATGGTTTCTAGCCCCTCAAAAATGGCTAATTTAAGCCAAACACCCCTCTCTTCAACTTCTTCAGTGCCAAAGAGGAGTCCCTCCCAGGACCCCAAAACCTCAAGATAAGAACTTCTTTTAAGATCCCACTACATGTAAAAATCTGAATCAATCTCAAAAAGAACTGTCTGCTAGGGTGTTATTTATTTTTTTTCCTTTTCTTTTTAACAGAACACCATTCTAGCTTGTATTGGTGCTTGGGAGTGAACCTGGGAGCTCCCAGTCTGGGATCTGAAATTCCTTAGCATAACCATTTTGCTATCTCCCATGGGGACCCTTTCTTATACCTACATTCTATTGCTAGTATTTCTAACAGAGACGTCCCCCCCACCCCCACCCCCACCCCCACCGCCAAGAAATCTAAGAGATCTCCTAGACTTTCTCATGCCCACTTTTTCTCCCTTTGTGTCCCTTCCCTGCGTTCTGGTTGGGGAGAAACAATTTGGGAGTATGAAACAGGCTCTTCTCCTGGGAGGTGCTCTAGGAAAAATGACAATCTCTTCCCCTGTGAAAAAGGCCTCTACTGTCAGTACTGGTTTACAGTGAGACAAGTGATGGCCAGATTTTATTAACAACTCAGTGATGAAATCACCCACCTGCCTATTTCCCACTGTTGAGCGACATGTGGCTGTACAACATTTCAGGCCTTGTACATGAGATGGTAATAATTTACTTGGGGTACACTGAGTAAATTCCAATTACATTCTGCTTTGATGTGGGCTATAAATAACCACCTGCCTGAATCATAGTCACATGTTTGATCCCTCTCCTTGACTACTTTTCATAAATCATAGTTTGCATTTCAGTAACAATATTGCAACGAGCCAGAGGTTTCAATTAAATCACTCTTTGCTTTGTAATGATTCATAGGTGCCTGCTTCTGTGTTAGCAATTCATGAAAATGTTCAGAAATCAAACTTCTAAAATAATCTGTCCTGTTACATGTAGCAATAGAAATGTGTGCCAATGTCCATTTCCTAAGTTTAATTCTTTTGTCTGTAATGTAATACAGACAAAAATAAACTACATTTACCTTGAAGTTATAGTTTAAGTTAGCATCGTACACAAGTACATTCATTCCACAAACTCTTTTTTATGTATATCCAGTTGTCGTGTCTCCCCCCCACCCTCACTGTGCATTAATGGTTTGCAGTACAGTTGTTGACACGTGGGTAAAATGTTTAACCTTGCCACGATAGGTGTCTGCAAAACAGTCTCACTCTGAACTTAGGTCCCTTTTCTTTTTTTAAATTTTCTATTATCTTTATGTATTGGATAGAGAGAGCTAGAAATCAAGAGGAAGGAGGTAATAGAGAAGAAGCGAGATACCTGCAGTACTGCTTCACCACTTGTGAAGCTTTTCTCCCCTGCAGGTGGAGACTAGTGGCTCCAACCTGGGTCCTGGTGCACTGTAACATGTGCACTCAACTAGGTGTGCTACCACCTGACTTCAACTTAGATCCTTTTCCTTCATCATGCACCAGCACCACCACACCCAGCTGAAGTTTTAAAATACTTTGTGTTCTTGTTTCTCAACATCTGTGCATGAGTGAGATCATCTCATATTCATTCTTCTCTTTCTGGCTTATCTCGATGAGCATGGTTCCTTCAAGCTCCATCCAAGATGATGTGAAGAAAGTGATTTCATCATTCTTTTATTTTTCTCCCTTTTTTACAATTACTTTTTAATTTTTCATTGAGAGGTTTACTATCCTGTTTATTTATAATTAGATAGAGATAGATAAAAATTTTGATGGCAGGAGAAAATAGAGAGGGAAAGAGAGAGAAACATCTGCAGCTCAGTGTCACACTCATGAAGCTTTCCCCCTGCAGGTGGGGACCAGGGGCTTAAAACTGGGTCCTTGTACACTGTAATGTGCTTAACTAGGTGTGTCATTGTCTGGCTGCTACGCTCTGGTTTTCAACTCACTTTTTCTCTCCAGCTATCTTCCTCTGGCACAGTGTCTGCCTATTCTCAGGTTAACCTTTTGGTGGTAGTTGTTTACAAATTTACAGAAGTACTCATGGGTATTTCCTTTTATCACAGATGACATTTCTATTGGTACCAAGAGACATTTCACTTGCAACAACATTACATTGACTTTATGTATGACATTTGCATTGGATTAAACATTGTACATTGACTGAGTGAATACAAGGAAACCACGAGTAATAAAAAAAGATGCTAAATTTCAACTAGGAATGTTACTTTTTGTCCTTTTTTTTTTTTTTTACCTTGAAAGGTAAAAAGTAATTTTGATTGGAAACTCATAGATTTCATTCTAGCTGGAAAGTGCTAAAAGCTAAGAACTACCAAGTCCTCACACAAGGAGGAGAGTCTGTACTATCTACACTTGTATTAAAATAAAAATGGGGAGGGGCTGGCTGTGGCACACCTGGATAAGTGCATATATTACCATGTACAAGGACCCAGGTTTAAGCCACCCTCCCCACCTGCAAAGGAGACACTTCATGAGAAGTGAAGCAGGTCTGGAGGTGTCTCTCTTCCTGTCTCCCTCTATATCTTCCTCTCTCCTCTCAATTTCTTTCTGTCTTATTGAATAAAAAGAAAAATGGGAAAAAAAGAAAGAAATGGCTGCCAGGATATGGATTCCTGTGCCTACATGGAGCCCCTGTGATAACTCTGGTGGTAGTAATATATATATATTTAAATGTAAATTCATGTCAGAGTTTAGTAGACTCAATGTAAAGAAATGAAAGGTTTTTGCTTGTAATTGTTCATTCAGAATTGGGTCACAAAATCAAAAAAAAGAAAAAGAAGGAAAGAATTGAAGCCATTTCCTCTGATGAGTTGTGCTCTAATGAGAAATGTTGCCTTTTCTTTAAAAATCTTGGTTTTCTTTCAAATTTTATTCTAATCCCATTCAGCTCTGTTAAATGTGGGACATTTTAATTCTGCATAATTCCAGTTCCTTAGAGACAATTTCAAAGCCCCAGTTCCTTGGGGACAGTCAGTACTGAGACAGGTCAGAGAACAGAAGGATCCCTGTAGGCAAGGGGGCAGGCAAAGCTGGAAAGATTCTGTGAAAGAGAAATCTTGACCTGGGTTTCAGCAAGTTTGGATGTTAAGTCCTAACTCAAAAATCACTTTAAAAATTATTCAAGCAGGCACAACCCATGGTAAAACCAAAAGCTAAAGTGAGCTCTATTTTCTCACCCAAAAAGGTGTTTATGTTGTGATCTCATAGTTACGCAACACAATGTGGCCTCACACAATTTTATGCAAAAAGGAATGATTTTCTCCTCTACTGGTGCTTCTCAAAGTGGGTTCCATACAACCAGCAAAGTTTAACAGGTAAACTGAATAAATGGGTCCTGTTATCAAATCACTTGGGAGATCTGCAAGGATATCCCTAATATATCCTTTAAGACACTTTGCATCATTGTAATTTATATGTGTGCTCTTTTTCAAACTTTTAGCATAACTTTCTTCTTTTCAGATATTTTTATTTCTAGTGGGCTCATAATGCAATGTGGAAAAAGTTTATTCACATTATGTTATGTGAACTCTGTGGAAACTAAGATGATACATGTGTTTACATGTGTGTGATATAAAGGCATCTAATTTTTGACAAGGGTGGCCCAAATTATTAAATGGAATAAGGAGAGTCTTTTCAACAAAATGTTTTTGGGAAAACTGGGTTTAAATGTACAGAATGAAAATGAACCACTACATCTCGCCACACACTAAAGTAAACTCTAAGTTGATCAAGGACTTGGATGTTAGACCAAAAACTATCAACGACTTAAATAATTCTTTTCAATCTAAATTTTATAGGCATTTTCAATGATACAAATCCAGTTGCAAAGAAGACTAAAGTAAAAATAAACCAGTGGGACTACATCAAATTAAGAAGCTTCTGCACAGCAAAAGAAACCATCATAAGAAACAAAGAGACTCCTTGCAGAATGGGAGCTCTCTATATGCCATGTATCAGATAAAAGGCTGTTAACCAAAACATACATGAGCTCACAAAATTCAGCAACAACAACAGCAGCAAAAAAAAAAAAAAAAAGAACTACAAACCAAAATGACTCAATTCAAAAGTGAGGAGAGGATATGAAGATACTATTTACTAAAGAAGAGATCTAAAAGGGCAATAAATATGTGAAAAAGGGTGTTCCAAGTCATTGTCAGAGAAATGAAAATAAAAACAACAATGAGATACCACCTTATTCCTGTGAGAATATTTTACATCAGAAAGGATTGTAACAATAAATGCTGGAGAAGTTGAGGGAGTAAGGGAACCCTCCTGCACTGTTGGTGGGAATGTAAATTGGTCCAGTCCTTGTAGAGATCGGCCTGGAGAACTCTCAGAAGGCCAGAAATGAACCTACTCTGGGGGTCGGGCGGTGGCACAGTGGGTTAAGCACATGTGGTGCAAAGTGCAAGGACCGGCGTAAGGATCCTGGTTTGAGCCCCTGGCTCCCCACCTGCAGGGGAGTCCCTTCACAGGTGGTGAAGCAGGTCTGCAGGTGTCTATCTTTCTCTCCCCCTCTGTCTTCCCCTCCTCTCTCCATTTCTCTCTGTCCTATCCAACAATGAACAACATCAACAATGGCAATAATAATAACCACAACGAGGCTACAACAACAAGGGCAACAAAAGGGGGGGAAAATGGCCTCCAGGAGCGGTGGATTCATGGTGCAGGCACTGAGCACAGCAATAACCCTGGAGGAAAAAAAAAAAGAAGTGAATTTACCCTATGACCCTGCAATTCCTTTCCTGGGGATATATCCTAAGGAATTAAACAAACCCACCCCCAAATATATGTGTATACTTATGTTCAGAGCAGTACAATTTGTAATAGCACATAATTTGTAGCAGCACATATAACATAACATAGTAGCACAATTTGTAATAAAAACCTAGAAGAAACCTATTTGTCCAACAACAGATGAATGGGTAAGAAAGTTGTAGTATATATGCACAATGGAATAGTACTCTGCTATTAAAAATGGTGACTTCACCTTCTCCTCATCTTGGATGGAGCTTGATGGAATAATGTTAAGTGAGATAATCTGGAAAAAGTAAGATGAATATAGTTTGGTCTCATTCTTGGGCAGAAGTTAAGAAATAATAACAGAAAGGCAAACACAAAGGAGAACATGGATCCCTCTCTCTATGACCACTGGTCACTTCCATCAGGAACAACATCATAAGCCATCTTGTGGTCCCTCCGAGGACCTTGCCCTCACCATAAAGCACCAACAGTAAAGACTGCCCCAGTCTCTGAAGGGACATGCCCTGCCACTTGAGGAAAACTGGTCCTGAAATGAGTGCAGCCTGCAATGTTCCCCTCTGTGACCATGAGTTGTAAGCTCAGACCAACAGTGACTCAAAGGTTACACAGGCTCTGGTGATTATATATATATATAGTATATATATATATATATGCTCTGGGTCGGGTGGATGGAGGTAAATAGATAATTGTATCCACAGAATTTTTATTCAAGAATAGGAGCTACTCACTGCCCTAATCCAACTTTCTAGCCCTTTACTCTGTTTATCTACTCTATTCCTGCTTTTTGGTTCCTCTTCATTAACCATTTTGTCTCAGTTTATGTCCTGCCACTGTTCAGCCACCAAGTTGCAGATGCTACCATGATTCCATCCCGACTTCTGTGGGAAGATGACCTCACCAGTGTGTCCTGGAACCTCACCTCTTCAGAGTTCTGGCCCACTAGAGAAAGACAGAAACAGGCCAGGGTATGGATTGACCTGCCAACACCCATCTGCATCGGAGAAGCAAATATAAAAGTCAGAGCTCCCACCTTCTGTGCCCCCAAAACAACCTTAATCTATACTCCCAGTGGGGGTGAAGTGATAGGAGGAAGAAGGTAAGTGGGTTCTGAACTCCAGTGCTATCAGCACCTGGAGAGAGAGGAGGAAAAGGAGAGGGACATATGGTAGAAATGTTGTCATGAGTAGCTTGGAGAGGAAGAGAGGATTGGATCAGGAAGAAAAAGGGGGAAATTATAAATATAAATGTAGACATTTGTAGAGATGATGGTTGGCCCATGTCTACAACCTTAGTGGAACTTCAGTGGCTTGCAGTGGGGAGACTGGGGATTCAGAACTCTGGTGGTGCGAATGGAGTGGATTTATACCCCTGTTGACATGTAGTTTTGTAAATTAATATTAAATCACTAATAAAATTAATTTTAAAATAATTTTTTAAATGAGGACATGGACTGGTTTTGGTGCACCAAATTAAAAGACTTGGGAATAGCAGGGGTGTGGTTTTCAAGTCCTGGTGCACCACCATTCATGTATGTTTGCATGTCTTTGGACTGTGAAGTACACAGGCATTTATGCTTTTAATAATTATTATTACTTACAATATAAAGATAAAACAATGGTGGCATATATAAGATTGTTTTTTATTGCCACCAGGGTTATTGCTGGGTCTCAGTGACAGCACAATGAATCCAGTGTTCCTCAAGACCATTTCTTTGAATTTTATTTGAAAGAACAGAGAGAGAGAGAGAGAGAGAGAGAGAGAGAGAGAGAGAGATCTACAGCCTTGCTTCACCACTTGTGAAGCTTTCCCCTTTTAGTAGGGGAAGTGAGGTTTAAAGCTAGATCCTTGCCCATGGTAATGTGTATACTTAATCAGGTGTACCACAGGACAAAGCACAGAATTTGAATTCACAAGATCATAAGCTCAACTTCTTTGCATTTTGCTATACTTAACCCATTTCCTAACTCAATGGATTGACTTTATTACTTCAGTGACAGGCAATGGGTGGTTATTAACAGAAACTTCCTTTTCTTGCCTTTATTTTCATGTTGACAATGTCATTTTTACTATTTACTTTTAGCTGAGTTAGCCCAATACAAAGAGATCCTATTCACTGGTGAGTGCATTGGATATCTAGTAAAAATTATTCGTGCAAAAGTATTTATTCTCAGCATTCTTTTGTTTGCTCTTATATGAGATTATAAACCTATCAACTATACTCACATAGGGTAACTAGTAACACTCCTTAAGACACATTTATTTTGAGCTGTAACACTTTATGAGATTATCTAGGTATATACCTCACTCCCATGAATAAACTTCAGTTTAAAACATCTTTAATACTAAATATAAAAAGATGACACTTGTAGGCATTAATTGCTAGCATTTCCTACCAATTCTATTTTAACATCATATTAGTAGAATGAAATCAGTCAATGTGAGAATATTTCTGCCATAGAATGCACACTCCCTAACACTTCCTCTCCACTATTCCAAGCTTTGGGTCCATGATTGCTCAGCAATTTGTTTGGCTTCGTATGTTAACTCTCTTTTCAGTCACCAGGTTCCAGATGCCATCAGGATGCTGGCCAGGCTTCCCTGGATTGAAGACCCCACCAATGTGTCCTAGAACTCAGCTTCCCCAGAAACACACCCTACTAGGGAAAGAGAGGCAGACTGGGAGTGTGGACCGACCAGTCAAAGCCCATGTTCAGCGGGGAAGCAATTACAGAAGCCAGACCTTCTACCTTCTGCAACCCACAATGACCCTGGGTCCATGCTCCCAGAGGGATGGAGAATGGGAAAGCTATCAGGGGAGGGGGTGGGATATGTAGATTGGGTGGTGGGAATTGTATGGAGTTGTACCCCTCCTACCCTATGGTTTTGTTGATTAATCCTTTCTTAAATAAAAAAAAAAAAAGAATGCACATTAGGACTCTGTCACCTCCTTCTCTGAATTGGTTATGAAACACCATCCATATGATTATTCAACATTTCTAATGGCTGAGTCCTATTTGAAATTGTAAAGGGAGAGTCCAGACTGTAGTTATTGGAAGAAGAAGGAGAATTACAAGTAAGATCCCACTAAGTAAATTTTTAATGAATTGCACAGTATATAATTGGTCTGTTTTAAAAAAATTCTTAGCAATGGACAAAAAAATTTAAAAAGCATTTGATAAGGGAGAGCATTGAGAGAATGTTGGGGAACCAGTGTACCACAGCAGAAAAGGGCCACTCCCATCATTGTGAAGCAGTACATTATCCAAATGAGCTATTTTATGGTATGCGTTAAATGTGAATTTCAAAACCATTAAGCAAAATATGAACTCAAGCTATTGCAACTTCACAAGAATGCACAACTTTGAGTTGTTTTAGGTATCTAAAGGTACTTCTGACAGGAAAGAGAGGAAGCCTACCTGTTAGTTTATATATTTAGCCCTGGAGGCAAAACCAAAACAAAGCAAAAGAAAAAACAATACTAGGACACTCAAAAGGTGAAGAGACAGAGAAAGGGGTAGACTTCTTATTTTAAGAAATGATAGCCAAGGACTGAAAAAACTGCTCACTTGGACATGTACCTACTTTGCCATGCATACAACCTCAGTTTGAGCCCAGCCCTACTATACTGCAGGTAGCTCCAAACAGATTGTCAGAGGAAGAGATAGAAAGACACCACAGTGCTGAAACTTCCCTTAGTACAGTGGGGACTTGGCCCCAAACTGGGCTGTGCACATGGCAAAGAAGTCATACTATCCAGGTGAACTATCTTGTCAAATACAAAAGATGGGTCCTGCAATGAGTGCAGCCTAGCATGTTCGTAGCTATGACCACAGAATATGAGCTTAGTCCTACAGGGATGCAGAGATTACAGAGGCTCCTGTGCTGAATATGGGCCCCGGATCGAATCTATGAGGCTTACAATTAACAATATTTATATATTTTTCCGTTATTTGGGAGCTACTGTCTTCCCTAATCCAGCTTTCTAGTCCTATTTCCAACTCTGACACCATATTCCCAGACAATACCTTTGGTCTACCTGCATATTAACTGTTGGGCTCAGGTAAAAATTAGTAGTCATGGGCCCCTTGGAGTACACCTAAAATAGACCTACTAGATTTTTCCAAAACAAAGACCTCAAATATCATCTGCTATGTCCTTGTATTTAGGTTCTGGATTATTTTTCAGCCACCAAGTTGCAGATGCTACCATGATGTCAACCTGACTTCCCTGGACAGACGACCTTACCAATGTGTTCTGGAACCCCACCTCTCCAGAGCCCTGCTCTACTAGGGAAATATGAAGAAGTAATTGCAGAAGCCAGACCTTCCACTTTCTGAATCCCATAATGACCCTCTGGGTACATGCTCCCAGAGAGATAAAGAATAGGGAAGCTTTCAAGGGAAAGGATGGAATGTGGAACTCTGGTAGTTGGAATTGTGTGGAGTTGTACCCCTCTTTTCCTATCGTCTTGATTATTAAATCAATAAGAAAGCAGATCATTACATTATGTCTTAAGAGAAAACTATTTATAAAATGTATGTGAATGTAAAGAACCTCACATAGGTTCTGCATATGCATGGGGCAATAAGGTGTATTTGCCACTCTATCTATGTGTTGACTAAAGTAAATGCATGAAATGGAAATTGTCTCATCTCTTCTGTCTACCTAGGTATTTATGGCTAGAAATCAAAGCAAATACAGTTCAGCACTTCATGTTTAACAACAATCAGTCCTTTGCCCATTTCACTGCCTTTCAATGTAGTGTTATTTACTTTCTTTCCAACCAGCTGCCATTGCTCAAAAAAATCCCCTTATGGATTTTTCCCTTTATAAAACTTGTCTTCTTCCCCCCACCCCAGCAGAAATCTTATTTACTTAGTTCATCTACAACAGAAATGCATTTGGTACTTCAGTGCTATAAGCACTCAGCTATTTCTGATACCCCTGACTGTCATATAAATTCCTGAAACATTGCCTATGCAAGAAACTATGTAGTTCCTGTCATGAGGTGAGACATTTAGCCTGGTATTCATTGGCCATAAGTATAAAATAAATTACTTCCTAAAACACAAATGTTAAGAAATGGTAACACATTTGTTTTGATGGTATATGGACTTGTTTCATACAAGGAAACTGGCTAGAGGCTATGATTGCCAGTATCATTAAAAAAGCATTGAGGTTGGACACAGGCCATAGCCTATACAAATAAACAGTTGTCCTCAAATGCCAGACAGATGCCTTTTCCACAATTGCCAAGAGAAACAAGGCAAAGTGAGGTTATTTTCCCCCAGAGAAAAAAAATACCAGAAGATTGAGTATTATTTGCCCTGGCAGATTAGATACTTTTTTGTTATTATTTTTTCTTTTCTTTCTTTCTTTCTAAAAAGGAAACACTGACAAAACCATAGGATAAAAGGGGTACAACTCCACATAATTCCCACCACCAGAACTCCATATACCATCCCCTCCATTGATAGCTTTCCTATTTTTTAACCCTCTGGGAGTATGGACCCAAGGTCATTGTGAGATGCAGAAGGTGGAAGGTCTGGCTTCTGTAATTGCTTCCCCACTGAACATGGGCATTGACAGGTCGATCCATACTCCCAGCCTGCCTCTCTCCCCCTAGTGGGGAGGGGTCCTGAGGAATCAGAGCTCCAGGACACATTGCTGAGGTTGTCTGTCCAGGGAAGTCTGGTTGGCATCCTGCTAGCATTTGGAACCTGGTGGCTGAAAGGAGAGTTAACATATAAAGCCAAACAAGTTGTTGACCAATAATGAACCTAAAAGCTGGAGTAGTGCAGATGAAGAGTTGGGAGGGGGCCTCTATTTTATAAATAGCTAGTAGGCATATTTTAGTTATATTCCAAAGGGCCTGTGGCTATACTGTGGTTTTTTTTTTTTTATCCTGAGCCTGAAATCTGGTATACAGGTGAATCCTAGTTACTGTCTGGGGAGATGATGTCGTGGTTGGAAAAAGGACCAGAAAGCTGGATCAAGGAAGAGAGTAGCTCCCAAATATGGGAAAGGTATATAAATATTGTGACTGTAAACCCCATAGATTTGATGTGATCTGGGGTCCATATTCAGCTTAGAAGCCTATGTGACCTCTGCATCCCTATAGATCTGAGCTCATATGCTGTGGTCATGAGTAGGAACATTCCAAGCTGCCCCAATATCAGGACCCATCTTCCTCAGGTATAGCATAGAGTGTGTTGTCTAGCCTCCCTTTGGAGGATGGAATATTCTCTACTGTTGTTGATCCAAGTTGAGGGCAAGGTCCAATGGGGGCCCACTAAGGGGTCTGTTTTGTTGTTCCTGATAGAGATGACCAGCAACAGTGGAAAGAGGGTCTAGGCTCATCATGTCTGTTTGGGAGTTTCAGGACTCCCCGATTAGGGCCCCAGCTGGTGGGGTGGCCTGATAGTGACTAAAGAGTCATCGTTAAAGTATGCCAGTCTCTTGCCCTTATTCAACTTTTGCAGTCCTTGCTTTGATAAGGATAGCTTGGGAGTTATTGAGGGGAGTATAATAGGAAATAGGTGAAGAGGGTATCTAAGTCTAAGTAGACACTATTTCATTATGAAGTTCATACTGACTTACTGTAGATTATTGTGTACTTTTGCTTTTAGGTATATATTTTGACCTAATTTATGGATACATGTGAACATATGCCCTCTCTTATGGGACCTGGTCTATATGAGTTAGAGAAAACTATGAAAGAGGTAAAAAAGCTGTAAAAGAGATTGAGAGACACTTAAAACAACAACAGAGACATATGGGATGATCTCAAAAGAATTAACATTCGTATAATTGGCCTACATGAGGAAGAAAGAGAGGAAACAGAAGTAAACATTCTAGAGGAAATAATAGAAGAAAACTTCCCAGATCTAAACAACATAAAGAACATCAAGATTTAAGAGGCCCAGAGAGTCCCAAACAGAATCAACCCAGACCTGAAGACACAAAGACACATCATAGTTACCATGAAAAGAAGTGAGGATCCCAAAAGGCTGCAGGAGAAAAATAAAAAATCAAATACAGGGGAAAACCCATAAAGCTATCAGCAGATTTCTCCACTCAAACTCTAAAAGCCAGAAGAGAATGGCAAGATATCTATCGACCCCTGAATGAAAAAGGGGTTTCAACCAAGGATAATATATCCTGCTAGACTTTCATTATTATTATTTTACCAGAGCACTGCTCAGCTCTGGTTATAGTAGTGCTGGGGATTGAACCTGGAACCTAACAATTATGTTGTCTCCTCAGCCTGTGTATTTCTCACTTTTTTTAAATTCACTTTGGCATTTGAGTCTTTTGTATAACCATTATGCTATCTCCCCCAACCTAGCAGATTATCATGAAATGAAGACTTTTCTAGATCAGAAAAGAATTTCTGGCTCATAGAACTATTGCTAAACTATGTATGTATATGTGTGAATGTACTGCATCTTGATTTCATTGATAAGTCAGTTACAATGTCCCCTTTAAGTAAAATATTTTCTCTCTCCAAGCTCGTGTATTTTTTTTTTAAATTACTTATTTATTTTGAATAAAGAGAGAGAGAAATGGAGAGGGAAGGGGGATGAAGAGAGATAGAAAGAGGCATTGGTAGTACTTCTTCACTACTTATGAAGCTTCCCCCCTACAGGTGGGGACAGGGGGATTGAACTTGAGTCTTTGTGCATTGTAATATATGCACTCAACCAGGTAACTCACCACCCAGCCTGCCAGTGTCTTCTTACTGTTTTTCTATGCCTCCTATTACACCTCTTCCTCTGGCACCCCTATACCCCTATACCGCTGCTGCCCTGAAGGAGGGTGATAATTTCATTTATTCATGTACCAAGTATTATCAGCCTAGAAAGCAAATCTTTTCTACTTGTGGTGAGTATGGACACTATATGCTGCTAGCACTCAAGATTTAATTTCAGTCAGTCCAACCAAGCTGTGAGGACACTCCATGAAACACAGTAACTAACGAGTAGAGTCATAGTCATTTTAAAGAATTGTCCCAGATCTCTTCTATTTTATGTTGAACTGGACTAGTGAAACTAGGGAGGTGCTGAAGTGGGGGGTTCTTCAACTTCTGATATCAAAGACCATCAATACTTCAGTTTGGGTTGTCTTTTCTAAGTAAATTTATCACATTTCACACTAAATTTGAACTCTTTTTTAATTTTTTAACATTTCTTTTTATTTTTATTTATTTTTATCTCTATTTATTGGGTATAAACATCCAGAAATTGAGAGGGTAGGAAGTGATAGAGAGGGAGAAAGACAGAGAGGTACCTGCAGCACCGCTTCACCACTCACAAAACTATCTTCATACAGGTGGGGACTGGGGGCTGAAACCTGGGTCCTCATGCACTGTAACATGTGTGCTTATCCAGGTGCACCACCACCCAGCCCCCTAATGAACTCTTTATCTTCCTTCCCTTCAATAAACTTATTTCCTGCCTCACCCTTCCCATCTCAATGGGTGGCTGCTCCATTTCGTCAAATTCCTGGGGTTAAAGATGTTGAGATGGTCCCTATCTTTTATTTTATGTATTATTTATTGCATAGAGACAGAGATAAATTGAGAGCCAAGGGAGAGATAGAGAAGGAGAAAAAGAAGGTGACACCTGTAGGCCTGCTTCACCATTCATGAAGTTTCCCCCACGAGGTAGGGACCGAGGTCTTGAACCTGAGTCTGAAAATTGTAATATGTGTGCTCAGACTGGTGTGCCACTACCCAGCCCCATCCTTATTTCTTTTCCCTTACACTTCATGCCTCCCATCTTAGAAGATATCCTGCTTGTCTTCTCCCAAAATTACTCCTTAAGTCACATTTTCCTGACCCAGAACTACCATCTGATGCTCAAACTCTTGATAGTAGTTTTTACCTCGGTCTCCCTTCTTCCACATCTCTCCTGCTGTGCTAGGTCCTCAACACATCAGCAAAAGCAACCACTTTAAAATCTTGCCAGTCCTCTTCTCAAATGCCTACAACAGGCTACTTCCATTGTGCCAGAGTATAAGCAGCATTTTCATAACGACTGAGGCCTGGCCCCCTTTCCTTTCTTGCCTTGATTCTTTTTGCTGTTATTAAGTTCAGTGTAATAAAACATGAATGATAGAATTTATATGGTTAATATGTAAAGTGAAAATTTTGCTGTTTTCTTTATAAATTGGGAGGTTAATGGTTTACAGTACAGTTGGTGGCACATGGGTACAGTTCCTCATCTTACCAAGACAGATGTCTGCAAAAACACTTTCACCCCCAAACTAGGTCCATCCTCCTGTACCAGGGGACCTGAAAAACCCTCTCTCTCACCCTCTCTGTCTTCATGAGTCCTTTGATTCTTTCAAAGAGTAAGCACGGGGGACAGGCAATGGCGCACATGTTACCAAATGTAAGGACCAGGGTTTTAGCCCCTGCTCTCCACCAGCAGGGGGTGCTTCAGGAGCAGTGAAACAGGTCTGCAGGTGTCTGTCTCTCTCCTTCTCTATCTCTACCTCCTCTCAGAACTTCTCTTTGTCCTGTCAATTATAAAAGAGAAAAAAAAAAAAAAGGAAGAATTGGCCATTGGGAGCAGGGGACTTGTAATGCTGGCACCAAGCCCAATGGTAGCTCTGGTGGCATTAGAAAAGAAAGAAAGAAAGAAAGAAAGAAAGAAAGAAAGAAAGAAAGAAAGAAAGAAAGAAAGAAAGAGAAAAGAAGGAAGGAAGGAAGGATGGAAGGAAGGAAGGGAGAAAGAAAAGATAGAGAGAAGGAAAAGAGAAAGAGGAAAACACTAAAATAAAAAAGACAAATCCTTGGCCAGTCTCACTGAAAGAAAAAAAAAAAAAAAGAAGGGGGAAGAACTCAAATAAATTGGACTGTATCACCTCTTAGCCACTCCACTTTCACCATATACTCTCTAGCCAGCAGTCTTCCCCCTCCCCCCCCCACCCAAACCCGCAGGCTGGCCCTATTTTCCTGAAGAAATTCTTTACTCTGCTCAGAAAAGGCTGCTTCTCCCTAAGGTCTATCCTGGCCAGCCTGTCTACAACTGCAATCTTCTACTTTCTCATCTATACAATAAAACTTACCCCCTTCTTGCCTATTCTATTTTCCTCATACTTGTTTTCTTACCTAGACTAAGTACCTAGACTAAGTCGTTACTTGAAGTCCTGGGTAGGTTCTTGGAAAAGGTAACTCTAAGTGAGATGACATGGACAAAACAGCCCTTTGAATAAAGCTATTCGGTGTGCGCTGAGATTTTGTTTTTTTTATCAACACTGTAACAAAGGGCTGCTGCACAGAATGATGTTATTTGAGAGTCTGCTTTATGTGACTTATTTCTTGTGACTTTATTTTTGTTTAATATCTGATGCTCCCATGGATTACACACGGAACGATACAGGTCTTCAAATAACTTCATTTCCTTAGCATCACTTGTTAGTTTATGAGAACAACAAGATCCTATGTGACATGGAGTGAAGCAGCATTATTCAGGACAGGGGAGAAAGCATAATGGTTATGCAAAAGACTTTCATGCTTGAGGCTCTGACCTCATGGGCTCAATCCCCAGCCCCATAATAAATCAGAGCTTGGGAGTCTGGTGGTAGTGCAGCAGGTTAAGCACAGGTGGCATGAAGCACAAGGACCAGCATAAGGATCCTGATTCGAGCCCCCAGTTCCCCACCTGCAGGGGAGTCACTTCACAAGTGGTGAAGCAGGTCTGCAGATGTCTTTCTCTCCCCCTCTCTGCCTTCCCCTCCTCTCTCCATTTCTCTGTCCTATCCATCAACAACGACATCAATAACAACAACAATAAGAACTACAACAACAAAAAAGGGCAACAAAAGGAAATAAATAAATAAATAATTTTTTTAAGTTAAAAAATTAAATCAGAGCTTATCAGTGCTCTGGTCTCTATCTCTGTATTTTTCTGTATCTCTCATTAAAAATAATAAATAAAATATTTTAAAAGACACAGCATTATTGAAGGACCTGCTTCCTTAGATGTCATTTCACTGGAAGCTGTAGTTTCTGAGCAGCCATGAGCAGAATGAGGACTTAGCAATAGTTTTTGTTAATAAGCTACGAGTTGAAGAGGAACATGTTTCTAGGTTAGAGCGCTGAATTGCTAGTGTAGGGCACTCTAGAATTTTCTGGTCTTCTGTAGGGAGAATTGCAATGTGTATGGGTGGTGGCTTTGATCTGTGAATTGCTCCAGTGAGAAGGACCCTCATAATCACCAGCGATGATAGACATGAAGACTAAAGCAAAAAAAAAAGTCTTTCTTGTCATAGTAGTTTTAGAGTTGTTTGATAACATAGCATTTCACCTCAGTTGCTCTGATTCTTGGAAGTTGAAGGCACTGACTGCCTAAAATCACAAGTGCTGACATCTCTTTATTATCAAACAGAATGAATTTCTGCAAGTGTCTGGAAATTAAACAATATGTCTACTGATATGCTTTATTATTTCAAAAATATTTAATTTTTATTCTTAATGAAAGAGCTACCAAAAAAGATGAAGATATATATATATATGAAAGAGAGAGAGATGAAAACTGCTCAGCTCTGATTTGTGGTTGTGTTTTAGATTGAACCTGGGACCTCAGAGTCCCAGGCATGAAAGTATTTTGCATAATCATGATGCTGGCTTCCCAGCCCTATTTGAATACTTTAAATTGAGGTCTGTTCAGAAGGAACCACAGCCCTTTATGAAACCCAAAGTGTGGCCCATGCAGATGTCAGCTCCTTACAAGTGACGCAACTCTTAGCAGAAGACTGACATACAAATAGTCTAATGTGAACATGACTGTAGCATGTTGATTGGCTGTCTAGAACGTTTCTTAGGTTCACTCGGGTAATTTTTTCATTCTTCAGTGGAAAGTAAACCACACCAAGCAATTTCTTGATGAATCATGATAGCTACCTGCCTTTAGGTTTGGAATGACTAGCCCACGGTTTCCCAAAATGTGCATGTATCAGAATCATCGCAAGAGGGTCAAACACAAGCTGTGGGGTCCTACTTTCTTTCTTTATGCAAGTGTGGTGTAAGCCTGAGGATATATAAGAAATACACAGATAGATATCAGTATAATGCTGTGATCCAGAAACTACATTTGAGAACCACTGGCTTTAACAATAACCAGACTGTTAACCCCTCAAAAAAAAACAAAAGATGGATAATATATATATATATATTCTATAATATATATATATATTCTATAAAAATATATATATATATATTTGAGTAAGGTTATTTCATAGAGAAAGCTAAGTATCTTAAATAATAGTGCTTGGAAAATTGGATTTAAACTTGTAGAAGCATCAAACAGAACCATCCCTTATCACCTTGTACAAAAGTTAGCTTCAAATAGAAGATGTGGATGTTAGACCAGAAATTATCAAATACAGAGAAGAAAACACTGGCAGAACACTCCATGATATTTGCTTCATAGAAGTTTCGGAAGACATCAAACTCTAACAGTAGGGAAAACAAAAGCAAAAATAAAGCAACAGGACTGCACCAAACTGAAAAGTTTCTCCATCACCAAATTAGAAAGACACCTGACTGAATGGGTGATTGTTTTTTTACACACCATATATTGGACAGAGGGCTAATAACCAAAATATATAAAGAACTCACAAAACTCAGTGAAACAAATAAGACCGACACTATATTTTTAAAAAGGGGGAGTAGAATACCTGAGTAGAATTTTGACTAAAGAGATAGAGCTGGTCAACAAAGTCACCTTTCATCAGGAAAATGGAAATAAAGATAATAATGAGGGACCCATGTTGCCAGACTGGATTATCTGAGGTGAAGGCAGACAGGGCTGTGGGGGGGGGGGGTGCACACTCCCTCTTCACTTGGATTGAAGTCCCTCAGGGGTCATGCTCTCTCTGAGTCCAAGGGAGATTACCAACATGTGGGTGTGTTGACCCAGAGAAGAGAATAAAGCATTTTCCTTCCACTCCCCGATGACAGCGTCTAATTACTTCTGGGAGTCTCCTGGACAGTTTTTCAACACCATAAGAAGAGTACCTAGGGGATCTGATAAAACACCTTTTTGATATCTGCATTTGTTTTTCCCAAAGGCAGATTATTTATGGACACACACAGCTAAGTGTAGTTGGACAGAAATGCTAAACATGTGAAAGAAAGTTCCCTTTCTGATCAGCAAAAGGCCCCCATCATCCTGGTTCTGAGAGCATATCAGTGCATCCTTGTCCTATATGATCCACAACTAGAAGGATCTCTGTACTCTGGGTCCTGGTTTACAGTCCATGGGAGTTTAGGCAAGACAAAGGGGGTAAATAAAGGTATGGGAACCCAGTGGGTGCATAAAACTAAGCTAAGATATATCTGTTCCCCCAGCTCCCAAATTAAAAGAAACAACAGAATTCACTGTACTCTTTATTGTAAATACACTCAGACTGACAAGTCTTGCCTTGTGGGAGTTGGATTCTGATACGGGTGACCTAAATTTCTACCAGAATTCTCTTGAATGCCACCCTCTACCCCACACAGGCTGCCATGAAGTGCTCCAGCGAACTCCCCCAGACTGGGTGCTGAAGTGACAGGAATTCATCTGCTCACAGCTGTGCAGGCTTCAGAGTCCAGTGTCAAGTCTGAGGCAGTGTTCAGTGTTTATGGAGAACTCTTCTGGGCTTGTCCAGAACTACCTTTTCCCTGTACCCCATGTGGTGCCAAGATAGGCAGGTATAGGCTTAGAGGAGGAGGGCTGGGGTAGGTCTCTTTCTCTACTTTTTATTTAATTAATTTATTGGGCTTTTTTTTTTTTTTGCCACCAGGGTTATCACTGGGGTTTGGTGCTGGCACTATAAGTCTACTGCTCCTGCCAGCCAATTTTCTCTTTTACTTTTCTTTCTTTTTTTCTATTTGGTAGACAAAGAGAAATGAGAGGGGAGGGGGAGACAGAGAGACACCTGCAGTACTTGTTTTACCCCTTGTGAAGCTCCCTTCCTCCCCTTGCATATGTGGAGAGTGTGCTCAAATCCAGCTCTTTGGACATGGTAATGTGTGTTGCTCAACCAGGTGTGTGACTGCCTGACCCTGGTCTCTTTCTCTTCTTATAAGGCAACAGTCTATTGCTCAGTTGGTAGAAGACAGGACTTTCAGACCTGAGGCTCCTGGCTTAATCCTTGCTACCACACATTCAAGAGTGGTGCTTTGAATCCCCCCACCCCACTTTCACACATACACAAGATGAATAAAAATCTAAATTAATAGCTATAGCCCTACTATATTAGGACCTTAACCTCATATAACCTTATTTATCCATAGCACCTACCCTCCCAAAGACTTTCTGTCGATTCTGTATGGAGAGCTAAATCTCTGACACACTGATGAGGAAGAAGAACACATTTTGGTGTATAGAACAGATACACACATGCACAGATCCTGTACAGCAAGCCAAAGAGTAAGTGCTTTGTGGAGAGCGCTGGCCATTAACACATTTACCCTGAGAATCATCTCCTTGCATAGGACACACTGACAGTTTGCAGGGAGGGAGAGAAGTCAGTATGACCTCTTTTCATTTAGCAAGGAGAGGCTTTATGGAAGAACTGAGATTTCTGGAAACCACTGGAGGGCAAACAGAAAGATCTGAGCAATAACAGAGAGGATAATAAGACCAGAGGGAGCAACAGCATGAGCCAACTTAGAGTTAGAAAAAGAAAGATCTCTACTGGGGGAGTTTCCTCATTTATCCCTTGCCTTTTTTCCAAAGTGGTTTGGAAGTACTTTTTCTTCGTGTTCTTGGTGGAAAAAGCTAAGCCAGACTGGCTGTGTGGAAGTATCCATTATTCTTACTCCCTCTGCTATTCCCTGGGGTGTGGAGACATCAGATTCCTCTTCTTATTTTGCTCCAGTCTCTTGCCCAGGTTGCTTGATGCTTGGACTCATCCCTCAGTGTTCACTTTTCTGACTTTCATTATGATGAAGCAGGGTTGTAGATTTCTCTCTCCCTATCTTCCCTTTTGATTTATCTCTCTCTATCCCCCCAAATAAAATAGGTAAATATCTTATTTTATTTTATTTATTGATTGATTGATTTTCCTTTTTTTCTTGTCCTTGCTTTTATCATTGTTGTGGTTGTTATTATTGTTGTTATTGATGTTGTTGTTGCCAGATAGGACAGGAAGAAATGGAGAAAGGAGAGGAAGACAGAGATGGGAAGAGAAAGATAGACACCTGCAGACTTGTTTCACTGCTTGTGAAGTGACCCCCCCTGCAGGTGGGGAGCCAAGGTCTCGAACGGCATCCTTACACCGGTCCTTGAGTTTAACCTGCTGTGCTACAGCGTGACCCAGAAACAGGTAAATATCTGTGAGGTGATGTATTACAATTCATTTCCCCTATCCTTTTACAAGGTATATATCTATGATATCACCATATGTATGCATTTTAAAATACCCTCCAGTCTCATTTGTTCTTAATAAGTCTCGATATTTTCAGAGTAGCCATAAGAACAAAATATAATGCAATTTAAACACACACACACACACACACACAATGTCTATTTTCTAGGGTGATGTCAAAGATCAAGTGTCACATCAAAGCACCTCCTTCCATTAACATGAAGTTTGGTAAACTTGAAATTAGTATGAGTTCTCTCCTCTCCCATTCTTACCTGCTCACTTCTATTGGAAAAGGTGACAATGGATTTGCTGCAGAGCTTCCAAAGCCTTAATTTTCTGACCCAGTGTGTGAATATAGTACTGTTACATCTTCTGTATTCTTATAGTACAAAATGACTAAAAAAAGGGGGGGCTTAGAAAATTCCTTTAGAACTACCCCTCTGATGTAGGCAACTGTCTCCAGAAAGTTTCTTAATGAATTATGAATTCAAGGTCTTGGAAGTACAAGATTAGCACATTAGCAAAGACTGTTATATGGCCTCCCTTGGATAGGTGATAGATGTATCATCTCAAGTGGGAGGGGAATGTCATTCAAGGTCTGAGAAAGTACAGCTTAAAGGAAGACAGTGGTAGAAAGAACCAAGAAACTCCTAAAAGTCATATTCCTGATTTGAGATGGTGGTAAGTTCCAGTTCTGACTTCATTCATAACAAGGCCACTAAAGAGGGCACCTCCCAGCAGGTCAGCTTGCTTCTATGGTCCTTAGTGACCTTGGCTGTCTGATGAGATAATAACAATATCTAAATTATATGGCTCTTGGGAAGATGAAAGGAAATCTTGTAGATAAATATTTGGCAGAGTGTCTGGCTCATGGTCAGCACTGGATTCATGTTAATAATAACTATTTTTTCAAAATGACAAGCATCTTCATCACCCATTCCATTTTGAAACCCATGCTTCTAAGAAATACATAGTAACTTTTAAAAACTTTTAAAAACACATAGAAGCATTATATTCTGAGAAAATACTATCTTTGTGTCAGGTCTGAACATTGAACTCTAACCAATAAAGCACTAAAATCATTTTTAGCAATCTTATAAAAATGTTCCCCGATGATAAATATGAAAGCTCCTTGGCATACTTAAGTGACTTAGGCAAAGCTTCCTACTCATTCTGAAACTTTGGAGGAGGGGGGCTATTTCACTAATGAATCCTCACCACCCCTTGGTCCTGAGTAACAGACACTCTCCAAACCCATTTCACTTTACCCACCATGAATGTTCTTTCTCCCACACAACCCAATCTGATATATTTCTGGACAGACACAGTTACTGCCAATAACCACAACGCACACTTTTAAAGGTGCTAAAAGCATTTTCTATCAACTTGGTCCAAGGATAATCAGAGGTGGCTCATTATAAATATTAGAACCTAAAATGTGAATTTGATTGAAGAAAAGAAAGAGATGAAGGATGTTGAGATGCTACTATTGCTAGAGTGGAAGTTGATTCAACGTCAAACATATGGTCTGATTTTTGCTTAATTAATTTTAAATAAAGATAATTATATTAGAAAAACTCATACAAATATAAAGGAAGTCCAATCTATATGTATGTGTTAGTTTTGCAGAATACAGTATAGAGTTTTAAGAGTGAAACTTGCTAAAAGGATTTTTTTTCTGCAAAATAGCCTGGCTTTTAGAATTATACTCATATAATTTAAAGCCTTGAAGAATTGAGCTTTGAACTAGTATAAACATAGAGGCCAAAGATGTATCTGACAATACAATGGGTCCCAGCACCTTCGAAGCACTGAAGATTAGTGAAAAAGTTTGATGAAGAGGTCTTCCCAAATCACTAGAGATATTCATTCATAGTTTAACTGGAGCTATTAAATCAAAACTACCAGGATTAGCAAGGAAAATGGACCAGTGACTAAAGACAGATACCCACAGAAGAAAATTATTAACTCAGGAAAAGACCTGTAAAATAAAAACAAGAACTAGTTTAATAATCTTTGTTTCTGAGTACCAGATTGCTAAATTTACCATGTATCTGACTAAAAATAATCTGTAATGAACTGTATAGTAATCTTAAGTGCTATGTATTTCACATCTACGTAAAGTAGGTTAAAACTGTGTGGTTCAAAGGAACATTCTACCCAATACACATCACAGATGTCACTCTGAAAGACAATGTGTAAGAGAGATCCTTCCTTGAGGTAGAATTAGAGATGGCAAGATTGACTGCCTGACATTTTACTAGAGTAATTTTATATGTAACAAGAGGTGATTTATGATATTTTGTAGTGTGTGCTGTTTCTTTTTCCCCCTTTTATGTGTAGTACATTAAATAATAGTCCCCCGTTTACTTCTTTGCCAATAGTGATGGGTTTGAGTGACTTGACTTCTACACTGTATAAATCCAAATATAAACACATATCTAGACAGAATGTATGGAAATATCTTTCCACTATTCAGCTCAATAGTACAAATAGCTGGTCAAAATTTTTAAATCGCATTATAGGAGAAGTAAGTGTCTTATGTAGGGATGTCATATATTGAATTTGTATGTGGTTTAATGAATGCTATAGAGCATAGCACCAAAGCTTCCTGTAATGAATGTTGTGGAGGTTAGGGTTAAACCTGGGTCACATATGGTAAAGCAGTGCACTACCCGAGTGAGCTATTTGCCAATCCCATACTGCATAATTTTCACTGTATGACATTCTGGAAAATGTGAAATTATAGAGACAGTAAAAAACTTAGTGGTTTTCAAAGAATTAAATTTTATTTATTTAGTTAGTTACTTTTCAACATTCCTGTCATTAAAGGTCTGTGTCCCCATCCCCTACCCCCACAAATAACCACTATAGTTCCCTCACAGTATTGAAAATAAGTTGATATATATTTTTCTTTTTTTTGGGGGGGGGTAAAATTTAATCTTTAATTTCATCCACTTTATCCCAAGGACACAATACCATCCCTTCTTATTACTGCAAAATACTCTGTTATGTATATGTTCCATAGCTTTTTGTATCCAGGCATCCATTGAAGGAAATTTTGGCTGTTTCTAGGCTCTTGCTATTGTGCATAAAGCTGCTGGAAACATGGAGGTGCATATATCCCTTCAAATAAGTGTTATTATATCTTTTAGGTATATGCTTAGCAGTAGAATTTCTGGGTCATTTCCATTTGTACTTGTTTAATGATTCTCCATATTGTTCTCCAGAGTGGTTGTACCAGTTTACATTCCCACCAGCAATGTAGTAGACTTCCTTTCTCTTCACATCCTCTCCAACACTTATCTTCTCTTGTTTTATTGATGAAACCCATTCTCGCAGGTGTGAGGTGGAATCTCAATGTGATTTTAATCTGCATTTCTCCGATGATGAGTGAGCTGGAACATTTCCACATATATCTGTGGGCCATGTGTATCTCTTCTTTGGAAAAGTATCTATTCATATCTTCTGCCAACTTTTTAATTGAGTTGTTCTTTTTTCTGTAGGATTTCTTTATAGATGTTGATATTAACCACTTGTCTAAAGTGTACTATGCAAATATCTTTTCCCATTTGCTGGGATTCCTGTATTTCCTCATGGAATTTTCTTTTAATGTGCAAAAGATTTTTAATTTGATATACTCCCATTTATCCATTTTTGTTTGTTTCCTTTGCCCATGGGGTGGAGTCTCTAAACAAGTCTTTAATGTCAAGGTCCTGAAATGTTTCACCAATGTATTCTATGTATTTTATAGTGAAATAAGCCAGAAACAGAAGGATGAATATGGGATTATCTCACTCTCTGGCAGAAGTTGAAAAAAAAGATTAGAAGAGAAAACACAAGTAGAACCTGAACTGGAATTGGCATAGAACCTGAACTGGAATTGGCGTATTGCACCAAAGTAAAAGACTCTTGATTGGGGGGTGGGGGGAGAATACAGGTCCAAAAGGATGGCAAAGGACCTAGTGGGGGTTGTATTGTTATATGGAAAACTGAGAAATGTTACGTATGTATGAACTATTGGATTTACTGTTGAATGTAAAATATTAATTCCCCAATAAAGAAATAAAAAATATATTTATTTGATCAATTTCAGAAGTGATAGTGAGGAGAGCCCATCCTCCATCTCACTGAAAGAACCTTTGGTGCTGTGGTCTTTCTCTCCCTGACTGTTTCTATGAAAAAATGAAGTTGTGAGTAACAGGTGTGTTGAAGGAAAAGAGTAATAAAGAGAAAAACAGGAGGGAGGGACAGAGAGAGGTGGGAGGGAGGGAGGGAGAGGGAGAGAGAAAGAAAGAGAGAGAGAGAGAGAGAGAGCCAGAACAGCACACTGGTACATGTAATAATAGAGACTGAGCCTGTGAGTCTCAAGTATGCAGGTCCTGTAACTTCCATTTATTCCAAGTCAAATTACTTGGCATTTAGAGATGCTTTGAACTGGGAACTTCTCTCCTACAACTAGAGATAGTGGCATTTAGAAAACTTCTCTTGTGGGCATGCCTGAGGCTCTCTCACACCACCATAAGCCAGAGCTGAGTGGTTCTCTGGAAAAACAAACAAAGAAATAATTTACACTGCCCCCTTTAAGAAAGGACTTTTTGGTCAATACCAGGCCATCCCATGATCCGGGGCCCTAGTCAGGGAACCCTTGAATTTTCACACAAATATGATGGGCCTAGACCTGTAAAGGATTATGGATCCCTTCTCTCTACCATCACTGGTCACTTCCATCAGGAACATCATCATAAGCCCTCTTGTGGTCCTTCCCCACTCTCTGAAGGGAGGCTGGGGTATCCTGCCCTGTCACTCAAGGAAGACTAGTCGTGAAGTGAGTGTAGCCTGCAATGTTCCCAACTAAGGCCATGAATCGTGAGCTCAGATGGACAGGGACTCAGGTTACACTGGTTCCTATGCCAAATATAACTGCATACATGAGCCCTGGGTCAGGTGAATGGGGCCATTTTTTTTTTCATAAATATTTTTTTTTGCAAAATTGGGAGCTCTCTCTTTTCACTTATTTATTTGTACAGACAAAAATTTAGAAGGGAGTGGGGAGATAGAAAGGGAGAGAGACAATGTCACCTTCAGCATTGCCTCACCACTTGTGAAGCCTTTTCCCTAAAGGTGGAGGCCAGGGGCTTGAACCCAGTTCCTTCTGCACTGTAGCATGTGCATTCAACCAGATGCACCACCACCTGGTAGCTCTAAACCCTTTTCTTTACTCTAACACCGTCTTCTCAGACAATATTTTTGCCCAACTCCATATTATTTATCAAACTCAAGAGTCGTGGGCCCGTAGGAACATGCCTAAAATGGATTTCCTAGCTTCTTTCAATCCTAAAATCCCTATTCTCATCTGCTCTGTTCCTACTTTTTGGTTCCTTTTCATTAATCATTTTATCCTGCTTTATATCTTGCTGCCTTTCAGCCACCAAAATGCAGATGCTATTATGATTCCATCCTGACTTCCCTGGGCAGATGACCTTCCCAATGTGTCCTGAAACTTCACCTCTCCAGAGCCCTACCATACTAGGGAAAAATAGAAACAGGCTGGTGATATTTATCAACCTGACAACACCCATGTCCAGAAGAGAAGCAATTATAGAAGTCAGAACTCCCTCCTTATGCACCCCCAAAATAATTTTGATCCATACTCCCAGTTGGAGAAAAATGATAGGGGGAAGATGACCAGAGAGCTTTGAACTCCATCAGGATCCAGAGAGAGAAGAGGAAAAGGGGAATGACATTGAATGTAGTAATAGGTGAACATATGACTTATAAAGAAAGAGAAGATGGGATTTTTTTTAATGGGCATATATAGAGAGGTAGTTGTAGAAATAACAGTAAACCCATATCTGCAACTTTAGTAGAACTTCTGTAGCTTACAATGAAGGGACTGGAGATTCAGAACTCTGCTGGTGGGGATGGTATAGAGTTGTACACTTTGTTATCTTGTGATTTTGTACATCAACATCAATATTTAAATCACTAGTTGAATCTATTATGACATTGGTCTTTATGTGTTGCTGACACTGGCACCCACATTGCATTGCCTAACTTTTTGTTGTTTGTTTTTCTTTTGGGGGGGATGCCAACCTGATATCTCAAAACCAAATGCAAATAATATTTAGAGTGAGCAGAAAGGCACAATCTAGTGTGAAAAAAGAAGCTTCTCTTTGCTTTTTTCTTCAGATTTCTAGCACCATGATGAATCTTTCTCAGAAAACATTACAAATTATTCTCCTGTGCAGATCACATAAGAGAGTATTAATGGACTGTACTGGCAGTGGTAGATGGGCCATTTTTCTTGCCTGACTCTTGTTATAAGCTATGACTCAGACCCCCAGTCTTGGGTCTGGATTCTCAAGTAATAAATTCATACGAATCAGGTAGTAAAACAGGGCTTGCTGCTTGGAGATACTGAATTCCCCCAACGACAGCATTAGTTGTGAAGTGAAAATACATTATATGGAGGTACATTATCCATTCTGTGTTCATGAAGAAGAGGCTAACAGGATTCTAGAGGAAGCAACCTAGTACTACAACAGCATTAAATCTTTAAACCAAGGGATGGGAACTCTCAGCCAGGGACCATGTAGAGCCCTTGAAATCATTTTGTCTCACTCTGTCAAAGCAACCACAGGTAGAACTTGAAATTCAATAAACCTAGGAGCTTTTTTTTTTTTTTTCATAGCAACGTTTATTGCTGCTTTTGAAACTGAAATTCTATATGGCCCAGAAATAATGCTATAAATGTCCAAATGGCCCTTAGCAAAAGAAAGGTTCCCCATCCCTGCTCTAAACTAACATAGGGAATATTCACCTTTAAACTTTTTTTTTATGTTGACAATGCAGTGACTAATTATTCATTTTCAGGACTGATCAAGAATTTACTACTTGTAGTGAAAAGCGTTGTAGCTAAAGCATGACTTCACAGAAAAATTTTCTAAAGTCATCTTGTTGGTAATCTCTGTTCAACAGATATGTGCTTTTGTGAAAACTGACTTTGCACAAAGCACTGTGTTGGCTTCCGTGGAGAAGTAAAAATAAGCTGTATGGGCCACTTGGAACATACCTAAAAAAGACTTCCTAGCTTCCTCCCACACAAAGACCCCTAGTTTCATTTGGTCTATTCCTACCTTTGGGTGACTGTTTATTGAACAATTTGCTTTGTATCATACTACCAAGTTGCAGATGATACCGTGATGCCATCCTGATCTCCCTTGGGTAGACGACCTCACCAGCATGTCCTGGAACTTCACTACTTCAGAGCCCTACCCCACTAGGGAAAGATAGAAATAGGCTGGGGTATGTATTGACCTGCTAATGTCCATGTCCAGCAGAGAAGCAATTACAGAAGCCAGGCCTTCCACATTCTGCATCCCATAAAGAATTTTGGCTCATACTTCCAGAGAGGGGATGGAACATAGAACTCTGATGTTGGAAACTGTGTGTAATTGTATGCATTCCCTGTTATCTTACAATCTTGTTAATCATTATAAAATCACTAATAAAAAATTAAAACAACAACAAGCTGGATGTGAGCCTGTACTTATGGAACATATAATCTTAACTAAAGAAGGGACATTTTTTTTACTCTATTTAGTCACTACAAGGAGGAGATAATACATCTTAGTAAGTGAAAAGGCCAGGGGCTTGGGAAGAGAATGAGTCACTGGAAAGGAACACTAAATACCCAGGTGTGCCACCAGCAAGATAAACAGAAAGGACTGAAATAATTGTATCAATCATAAAATTGGTCTGGGTAGGTGGGAGAAAGCTCATCTGTGCCTGTGTCTGCTTTCCCATGTATATCACTTGAGTTCGTTCGTGCCCCTGACCCTGGGGGAAGTCTGGGTGCAGTGGGCTCTCTCTCTGTGAAAATAAAACAGCCTAAGTCCATATATCAGAAAATAAATCCTGCAGAAAAAGTTTAGAGGGAAACCTTTCCCTAGTTTTGTCTCCTTATAAAGAGGCTGGCTGTGTCCTTATTTCAATAAACCTTGAGTTTAAGTCCAGACTCATAACCTACGGACCTGCAAAAGAAATAAACGGTGTTATTTTAAATTTTTGAGTTTGTGGTAATTTGTTATGCAATAAGAGGAACAAGTATAATGTTCCTATATGATTATGTTTTTAATGGACAATATTATTTCACGAACAAATTTCACCTCCTGAATTTTTTTTTACTATATACATAGGCTTCTATCTATGACACAAATAGGAAGTGACAGTTCTTATCTTTCAAGAAACGAATGGAAGGAAAAACCAGCATATCCACTATTTTGACATATCACCAAAGAACACAGAAGTGCACATCTCTTTCACTCCATCTCCTTCAGTTTGTTACAAATGCCCTACAGTGAAGTAACCTTGCCCACAGGCTTTGCTAAGAATCTACAAGTCACAGCAACTACACTTTTAACTTGGTGAAGCAGCAATCCCCAAAGACTTGCAGCTGCAAAGAGCTTTCTCCTTTCTTATTGTTGCTGGCTTTTTATTAACTCAGGACTTTTATATGTCTAAGAGTGAGGGTGACAGAGAAGGGAGAAGGTGAGTGAGTAGTTCTGCCCTTCTGAGCTGGATGAAGATGAAAATTTCCTTAGAAAATTTTGAGACTTCAGTAAGAACCATTAATTTTGTATGCTGTTCAAACTAAATCTCAATTGCTTTGGATTGTTGAGATTAGGAATTTGGGCACTTATCCAAACTCTGTCTTTTATTTATTTCAGATAAAACTGTTAAGCTCAAGCAAAAATTACTAAAGCCCTGGGCCCCTAGAAACACCTAAAATAGACTTTCTAGCTTCTTTCCACACTAAAATCCCTGTTCTCATCTGCTTCATTCCTGTCTTTTGGTTTCCAGTGTTAATAAAGTCCCATCTAATAGAATTATGATGGTTTTCCCACTGTCTAACTAATCCATAGGCATTTCTATGTGTGGCAAGCATGTCTTTATTTCTTGTGTATGTAAACAACACCTAAGACTTATTAACTTACTATGGGGTTTGTGCTTTAAGCGTATTAATTTAACTACCATAGCATCTCTCTAAGAAATGTGTCATATATTCCAACCTCACACCTTTTGTACAACAAGAAAACTACAATAATGCTTAATTGCCCAGGGTCACAAAACTTGTAAGTGGAGGAATTAGAAACTCAGTTCTAACTCTTGAGTTGCATAATTAACACCTATTTAGTCTGAGATGAGATGTTTTATTTCCCCCAGTCCAAAAATCTAACACATGCAAGTGCACTGCTCAGCAAAAATTACAGGACCCTCAAGGGAGTCGGGCGGTGGCACAGTGGGTTAAGCGCAGGGACCGGAGTAAGGATCCCGGTTCGAGCCCCCGGCTCCCCACCTGCAGGGGAGTCGCTTCACGGGCGGTGAAGCAGGTCTGCAGGTGTCTATCTTTCTCTTCCCTCTCTCTCTGTCTTCCCCTCCTCTCTCCATTTCTCTCTGTCCTATCCAACAACAAAGCAACGTCAACGATGGCAATAATAACCGCAACGAGGCTGCAACAACTAGGGCAACAAAAAGGGGGAAAAATGGCCTCCAGGAGCGGTGGATTCATGGTGCAGGCACCGAGCCCAGCAATAACCCTGGAGGAAAAAAAAAAATTACAGGACCTTCATGTCAAAGCAGGTTGTCTTTGGAGAGTAAAATGTACAAGCATTAAACAAGAAAACAGCTCAAAGCCAGCAACTGAGCCCCAACCTTCATCTCTTCAAACATTTCTCTCTCCTTCACTATTGCTCTTGGATGTAAAAATGAAGAACAATAAAGCTCACTTTAGAACTTCTGCCTAGGGCCTAGAAAAATTCAATAAGGCATCCTAAAACAGACAGTACAGTTTAAGAGTTTATAACAAGCTAGGAGCTTTCAGTTCAGGTTATGAGATAAATAGATCATGAAAGGTGACTACCTGGATCTCTCTCTGTTTTAACAATTTTGGGGACCAGAACATCCTATACTTGAACTATCTATGTTCAAATGAAAGAAGGGAATTTTTTAATCTTTTCAAATTTTTTAAAATTATCTTGATTTATTTATTGGATAGAGACAGCCAGAAAGTGAGAGGGAAGGAAGTGATAGGGAGAGAGACTGAGGGATAATTGCAATACTGCTTCACTACTCGCAAAGCTTTCCCCCTGCAGGTGGGGACCAGAGACTCGAACCCAGGTCCTTATACATTATAACATGTACGCTCAATCAGGTGTGCCACCACCCGGCCCCAGAAGGAAAATTTCATTTCTCTCATTTCTAGGCTATTTGTTACTGTATTTGATGACAAGCTACTGAAACAATGTGTATGATCATATTCACACTTGTGTACAATTGCACATGTATGCACTTAGTACACAAAAAATTTTTTTCCTGGGATAAAAATGTTCAAATCCTTGAATGACATGGCTTGTTATGTCCAATACGTGTAGATTTTCTTATAACAAGTGTCAAAGCTTCACTACCAATAAACAGAGCACAGCACTGTAAAAGTGTTTTCTCTTGTTTAGGATTTCCATAGCAATTTCCACATTTCTTGTTTAGTATACAAGTACAATCTATGACACATAAAAACAACAACATAATGTTGAAGTATGTTGTTGATTATCATGAGCAACATGACACCAACAGCAGGCTACTAGCCAGTATGTTTTAGGGGAATCAAAAATTATACTGAGTTTTGACTACATAGAACTCACATTGTTCAAGAGTCAACAGTTCTTTTTGCTTTCTGCCATGTCCTCAATGGACATTGAAAACAGAACTTTGTGATTCTCTTGAAGTAGGGTGTTTCTGAAGCTTGTCTTTCTAAATTAATTATATATCAAGGTAAGGGGGGGCAGGTTTTCTGAGACTTGTGATGAATCATTTCTAATATAAATGGTTACCCTTTCAATGATCTGTTTTAAAAGCATGTGCCACATGGGTTTTAAGGAACTTCTCACTTACTTGAGCAATGGCATTATCTACCCAATTGCTTTCCTTGTCTCCAGCCTCACTCTATCTACCTCATTCTGCAAACTCATTGGCCCCAAGTCATCTTCTTAATAACATCCAAGTCAGTTGTGGTTGATAAGAAGGCCTTCTTAATCTGAGTCCATAAATACAACTCTAGTAGTTCATAAACTTGGATTTTAAAAAGTAATTTTTCCCCACTAACTTCTTTCTTTTTACCTTTTATTGTCACCATCCATCACTGCTCTGGGCTGACTTATTCAGACAGAGAATATAAAGGGAGAGAGGGAAAGACACTACAGCATGGATACTCCTCTCAAGTGGGAACTAGGCTTAAACTGAGGTAATGCATATGGCAAAGCAGGTGCACTATCCAGGTGAATTATTCTGTTCAGCCTATTTTCACTATTTTGGGGGGGGAATTGATAGTTTACAGCCAGTACAGTTGTTAGTACACGTGTAAAATCTCTCAGTTTTCTAAAAAACTCTTGCCCTGGATCTTCCTCCACCATCATGCACCAGGACACGAAAGCCCACTTTTCCCCAGAGTTCTTTTCCCCAGAGTTCTTTGATGCAGTACACAAAACCCAGTCCAAGTTCTGCTTTGCGTGTCACTTCTTATTCTCATTTCTCACCTTTTTTTTCTTGTTATTGTTTTTTTTATTATTGGGGGATTAATGTTTTAGAACATTTTCAACTTATTTGTATGAGTAAGATCATTCCATACTCATCCTTTTTCTGGCTTATCTAACTTAACATTATTCCTTCACACTCCATCCAAAATGATGTGAGGAAGGTGAATTCATCAGTTTTAATGGTGGTGTAGTATTCCATTGTATATACATGCCACAACTTTCTCAACCACTCTATTTTTGGACACTTGGGTTGCTTCCAGGGTTTAACTATTACAAATTGTGCTGCTATGACCATAGGTATACATAGATCCTTTTGAATGGGTATGTTTGGTTCCTTAGGAGAAGAATTTATTTAAATTAAATTATAATTTATCCCCAGGAGAAGAATTGCCAGGTCAACTGAAAGTAAGCATCTCCTATCACAAGTGGAGATAACAAACAATTGCAGCAGTGGTCAGTTTGTCATCAAATGAAATCACAGACACTTTCATATCTCACTATAGCCTCAGAAAATATCCCTCAATGTCTTATGTGAGCACCATCATTCAAAAATGATGATAGCCATTAGAAGTGATACTAGATTTTGTCATTTAGTATTTTTTTAACAAAGAAGTCCACATATGTTTATACCACCAATTTGTTTTTCACCTTCTTCAGACAACTATCTTTCAATTTAAATGGCCTTCCATGAAAGCTATGTGTCTAATTAAAATAAAAATTCCAAACAGTACTCCATAGGCTTTCTCAGATTGCTAAGAGAGGTGTGACATAAAACCTAAAAACTTCTGCTTTAGAGGGATGTGTAAAATAAAGTGCCGATGGCATTACCCCATGAACTTGAACTAAGTGACCCCAAGTCATCTCTGACTAGTGCTCAGCTCTTCTGTGGTTAGCAGAAGACTTTATGTAACCTAGGTGTCTCCCTCAACTGCTTCCCCATCTGTGTGTTGACCCTGACACCCTGCCTTCCATCTACTTCAAACTGTTTCCAGTCCTCTTTTGTCGGGAACTGCCATATCTCCAGAACATTATTCTTTCTCTGCAATAGACTGCTGGAAAACACTTCCTCACTGTGCAAAGCTAATTCAAAATTCCTGCTTTGTGCCTCTCTACCCAATCAAACAATTTTTCATTCTTTCCAGGTTCATAGCAAGTCCTCAGTTTCTTTGATCTACCCCTGAACAACCTACTTAACACAGAGCATCACAACTAGGGATTTATAGACCCCTGTATTTTTGTGGAGCTGTGAGAAACTTGTATCATCTGTATTATATGATGCCTAGTACCTAGTGGGCCTCTTAGCACATGAGTTTGCCTACTATATCCATATGCTAAATGAATAAGTAAGTCATGAGTCAGCCCAAAAGCTACTGCAAAGGGAATACAATGAGCTCATTTGTTTTGCTGGTCACTTCTTTGGGACATAGGGTTACTAGGTTGCATATATTTGTCCTGGATTCTCCCAGCCTCTCTGGGTGGATTAATTTATGGCTTCAGAATATTTGTGGGGAGGCTTCTATGATACAAGAGTCATGATATCAACAGCTTAACTCTTTGCTTTGTCTCCAAATGGTGTCTCCAGAAAAGAAACTATTGGTTCACCAGCTCATTCACTCATCCAACAACTGTTTTTGAGATTCTATTTTTTGGGTGGCACTCTCTGGGGAATTCAGTGTAAGTGATACAAGCCTTGTCCCTGCTTTCATAAAGTTTACAATGTTAAACAGTCCTGTCCAGCAGAATGTGCTGCCATGATGGAATTTATGGATATCTGCACTGTTCAAAACAACAGCCACCAGCCATATACATGGGCAATGAGCCTTTGGAATGTGTCTAGTAGGACAGATGAACTAAATTATGTTTTTAAGTTTTAGTTCATTTACTTTACACAGCCATATGTTGGCAGTGGGTACCAGATTGACTCTGCAGTTCTTAAGGGTGTGTGGCAGAGATGAGTAAGTGAAGAAATGTGTGAATAAATAAGAAAACAATCAAATAAATTACTAAGAAAAACTTCAGTTACTGAAAAGTGCCAATGCAAAGAGCTAAGTGGGCCAAAGTTAGAGTCACAGTGATGTCAGAGAAGCTTCCTCTAAGGAGGCTGAGATTCAGATATCAAGAGAAGTTAGGGAGCTGGCTGATGGTGCATCTGGTGCATGCTCACAGATCCAGGCTTGAGTCCTCATCTGCAAGAGGGAAGCTTCAGGGGCAATGAAGCAGGTCTGCAAGTCTGCAGGTCTCTCTCTCATTTCCTTTCTTTAATTAAAAAAAATTATCTTTATTGGATAGAGACAGCCAGAAATCAAGAAAGTAGAGGGGGGTCAAGATGGAGAGAGACAGATACCTGCTGCTATGCTTCACCATTCATGATGCTTTCTTCCTGCAGGTGGGGAGTGGGGGGCTCAAACCTTGGTCCTTGTGTATAGTAACATGTGCACTCAGCCAGGTGTGCCACCACCCAGCCCATCTTGTTTCCTTTCTAACTTTTTCTTCCCTCTCAATTTCTCTCTCTTCTATGAAAGATGGAAGGAAGGAAGGAAGGAAGGAAGGAAGGAAGGAAAAAAATGAAGGAAGGAAAGATGCAAGGAAGGGTGAGAAGAAGGAAGAAAGGGGAAAAATGGCTGCTATGGTTAAGATTGGACTAAGCCTCACTGATAACCCTAGTGGTAATTAAAAAGAAAGAAAGGAAGGAAGAAAGGAAGGAAGGGAAAAGAAAAAGAAAAGAAAGCAAGAAAGTGCATGAGATATGCTGCTATTGGAGTAAATGTGGAGAGTTTAAGGCAGAGAGAATATAAACAAAATTACAAACCAGTGAGAGAATAATGTAATGGCTTATTTGAGGACCTAAAGAAGGATATCTGTATTGAGGTGATTAAAGATGGAAGGTGAAAGGTAGTCCTTGAGGGGTTTTGTGCATGGGGGGTGCGTGGAGGGAGGGGTTCAGGCAGTGGTATATACTCAGTTGAGCACATGTACATCATGTTCAAGGATCTGGGTTCAAGCCCCTGGTCCTCACCTGAGGTAGGAAATATATGGAAGGACAAGTCAAGGTGATATACTTCCATGACTCATCACTTGTGGGTTCATGATGTATCACAAGAAACCATGATCCAGGACAGATAATGAGACAAGACCACCTGCAGGAGAGCCATGAACTAGTGGACATGGGCAGATGTGCTCTTCACCTTCACTTAGCTCCCTGCACAGAACTGGTTTGGCAACTCAGGGAGCAGAAGAGAGTGGACTAAGGAAAACAAACACCGGGAAGCCCCTGAGCACAGCACATTTCTACCTACATTTAAAGCTCTCAGGAAGTGGGAATTAAACCTCCTTTCCTGACTTTCATAATACACTCTGTTCACATCTTCTTTTTTTAAAAATTAGTTAATTAATTAATTAATTAAATTTTATTGCCACCAGGGTTGCAACTGAATGTCTGCAATATAAATCCACTGCTACCTGGGGCCATTTTTTAAAAATTTTTATTTATTTACCTGATAGAGAAGGCAGAAATTGAGAAGGAAAGGGGAGATAGGGAGAGACAGAAAAACAACTGCAGCACTGTTTCACCACTTGTGAAGCTTTTCCCCTGCAAGTAGGGACTGGGGGCTTAAACCTGGATCCTTGTGCATTCAGCCAGGTGCACCACTGTCCAGACCGTCTTTTCTTTCTTTTTTTTTTCTTTTCTACTTTTTGTTGAAAAATTGAGGGGTAAAAGGGAGGTAGAGAAGAAGAGAAAGAGAGATACCTGCAGCCCTGCTTCACTGCTTTTGAGGTTTGCCCCCTACAGATGAGGACCTAGAGTTTGAACCCATACCTCAAGCATGATAGTGTGTATGTTCAACTAGGTGCACCCCTGCCCAGTCTTCTTGTCCACCTATGCACAAGACCCATGGTCAGAGTTCATATCTGGAATATATATTCCCTAACTTTTGGTGGAAGGGGACCTGTGGCCCCCACCCCATCCCCACTCGGCCAAACAGGAGATCAATAAGTAAAGAGGTTGTTAGTAGGACATGAACTCAGAGGAAGTGGTGCCATGTCGCAGAAATTCAATATGTGGTTTGGATAGTTTCTGCAAGGTAAATGGGAAGTCATTGTAGGATTTTAAACAAGGGTGCAACATGGTTTTAGACATATTCCATAATGTTCATATCAATGAACACAAGGAGAATGTGTTGAAACTAGCAAGCAGTCAGATTAACTAAAGTAGCCCAGCTAAAGGTGAGGGTGGCATTTAAACATTATTATCAGGGTGATGGTAACAGAAGTATAGAGAAGTTAGTAAAATTAGCATATATTCTAGAGATGCTGTTGATACAACTTTCTGATGAACTGAATGTGGTAGTTAGCAAGAAAGAGAGGAGACTCCAGGACAACTTTTAGATTTAAGTTGCCAGCAATTGAGCAGATCTTGCCACCAGCTTAGAGAACTGCTGTGAGAGGAGCAGATTGGGAACAAGAACACCAAGAATTGAGATTGGGATTTTTTCCAAATGTAAAATATATTAGATATCTAAGTGAATCTACCATCTATACTTCTGAGGAAACAAAGGTTAATTTAGCACTGGGAATGTGGGTGAGGAAGTGACCAATTCAAAGGTGAAGGTCATTGGAGGGGGGTGAACATAAGTAACAAAGAGAAAGGTTAATTGCATTTGAACCTGAGGTTTTACCCTTTAGAGTAAGATAACTTGGCCCTTGATCAAATGGGCAAACTCTTAGGGTCCAGCAATCAGTAACCCAAAGTATATACTATAGTAGGATGCTCTAGATAATTTCGTCAAACAAACAGGTATGGTGAGGGAGACAGAAAACCAATAGTTATTATTTGTCCCTGTGTCCGTCTAAATGCCTAGAGAGTAATAGCATCTCACTCTAGTTGACAGAGAATATAGTTAAAACACAAATGAACAGTCATACAAATTTGCACTAACATCCTGGTCCACTATTTATTGGTTGCATAACTGTTGAAAGATGCTTAATGTCTCCTCCACTCTATCAATAAAAAGAAGTTGTAGAGAGAATGAAGTAAAATGTATAAAAATTTCAGGGGGCTGGGCAGTAGTGCAGTGGTTAAGCACATATGGCACAAAGCGTTAAGGGCCAGAATAAGGACCTCAGTTCGAGCCCCCAGCTCCCCACCTGCTGTGGGTCGCTTCGCAAGTGATGAAGCAGGTCTGCAGGTGTCTATCTTTCTCTCCTCCTCTCTGTCTTCCATTCCTCTCTCAATTTCTCTCTGTCCTATCCAACAAGAACAGCATTTATGACAACAATAAAATAACAACTACAACACAGCACAACAAGGACAAAAAAAAAATGAAAAAAATTGCCTCCAGGCCTGGGTGGAGGGTGAGCGTGGATGTTCAGTTTAATGGGGGGGGTGGGGGGGTGGGATGGGACATAGTCTTTTGGTGGTGGAATGGTGTTTATGTGCACTCCTATTAATTTGTAGTCATATAAATCATTGTTTAAGTAATATGAGAGGGGAAAAACTGATTGAATGTCTCAAACTTTTTAAAGCACAGACTGAGTCTTTTTGATACATAGGCTGAGTCTTTGATATGTTGACTCTCTTAAAAGCTTAGTCCAGGGAGAACAAAAGCAACCAGTGGCATAGCTATATTCAAATAATGTCAAAGGACATAAAATATGGTGATGGTGTGTACGATACAGCAAATCCTAACAAAAGGATTTTTCAAAGTTAACCCAATTGCCAAACAATGTGATTATTGCAATAACTATCTATTTTTTTCTTAAACCCTAAGACAACAGGAATCTCCCACTTCCTCTATAGAGCCTATGTTTCTCCCAGTCCTGGAACCTCTGGGGTGGGGCTCACTTCCCTGCATGCTTCTCTCAAGTCAGGCCAAATGATATTGCATCCCTTGATTCCAACCTAACCAATGCAACGAGTACCATCTCAGCATGCTTCACCTCAGACTGTGTCCAGAGACATGAGGCATGGAATGCCAACCCTTCACCCTCATCACTTGGGTGAGACCTTTCTTTTCATGGCATTCTCTAATTCCATTCCAGGAGGTTCACTTCCTAACAAAGTCCCAAAACCTAGATTTAGACCAGGTCCCATAAGATAGAGCATATGCTCATATGTATCCATAAATTAGAGTAAAATATATACCTGAAAGTAAAAATACACAATAGTCTGTAGTGAGTCAGTATCAAGTTCATAATGAAATAGTATCCACTTAGACTTATATACCCTCCTCACCTACTTCCTATTACAGTTCTCTCACTCACTCCAAAGCTAACCTTATCAAAGCAAGGACTGCAAAAGCTGAATAAGGAGAAGAGACTGGCATACTTTAACGATGACTCTTTAGTCACTATCAGGCTATTGCACCAGCTGGGGCCCTAATCGGGGAGTCCTGAGATTCCCAAACAGACTTGATGGGCCTAAAACTCGAATAAATCCATTGTTACCAGTCATTTCTATCAGGAATAACAAAACAGACCCCTTTGTGGGCCCCCATAGGACCTTGCCCTCAACTTGGATCAACATCCTCTGAAGGGAGGATGGACAACATACTCTATGATACACCTGAGGACGATGGGTCCTGATACTGGGGCAGCTTGGAACGTTCCTACTCATGACCACAGAATGTGAGCTCAGATATAGAGTGAAGCAGAGGACACACAGGCTCCTAAGCTAATTATGGGTCCCAGATCACATCAAATTCATGTGATTTACAGTCAACAATATTTATACCCCTTTCCCATACTAGGGAGCTACTGTCTTCCCTGATCCAGCTTTCTGGTCCTTTTCCCAGCCATGACATCATCTCCCCACACAATAATTAGGATCCACCTGCATATCAGATTTCAGGCTCAAGCAGAAAAACAAACAAACAAAAAACAATAGTATAGCTACAGGCCCTTTGAAATGTAACTAAAATATGCCTCCTAGCTACCTACAAAATGGAGAACCCCCAACACTTCATCTGTATTATTCCAGCCTTTAGGTCCATGATTGTTCAACAATTTTTTTTGGCTTTGTATCTTAACTCTCTTTTCAGCCACCAGGTTCCAGATGCTAGGAGGATGATGTGACCAGACTTCCCTGGACAGACAACTCCACCAATGTGCCTTGGAGCTCTGCTTCTCCAGAGCCCTTCCCTACTAGGGAAAGAGAGAGACAGGCTGGGAGTATGGATCGACCTGTCAACGCCCATGTTCAGTGGGTAAGCAATTACAGAAGCCAGACCTTCCACCTTCTGCATCCCACAATGACCTTGGGTCCATACTCCCAGAGGGATAAAGAATGGGAAAGCTATCAGGGGAGGGGATAGGATATAGAGATCTGGTGGTGGGAATTGTGTGGATTTGCACCCCTCTTTTCCTATGGTTTTGTCAATTTTTCCTTTGTATAAATAAAAAAATTAAGAAAAAATTGAAAAAAGAGAATGAATAAGCACACACAAAAAAGAACTGAGTGACAGGTATCTTAGCACACTATGCTAGTAGAATTGTGTAAATATCCATTCTATATAATTCCATCCTCCTCCTTATAATTGCATGATTTATTTCATGATTACGGCATCCAAACCATTAAAAACAATCAGAATACATACACACACACACACACACACACACACACACACACACACACACACACACACACACACACACACACGCCTCCAGGAGCAGTGGATTCATAGTGCAGGCACTGAGCCCCAACAATAACCCTGGAGGCAATAAATAAATAAATAAATAAATGTTCCCGTGACCAAGACAGCAAACATCTAAATGTGTTAGTTGTTGATAAAAGAGTTATTGGCCAGTGTGAGTACTCCTAGTTACTGTAAGACATGACTAGGCAATTAGCCCCAGTATGTATTACTCCAAGACTGATTTTTCCACCGCTCCATAACTCCATGCATGAGAACTACATGACCTCGGCCCTCTCCTTTATTTTTTTATTTATTTCTCTGAAGCTTGCTAAAAATAACTTTAAAACTATATTCATTTTTACACTGGGGAGTACTGCTTCCTAAAGTTCTGTCTTCTGCTTTCTAGCAAGCCACTATGCAATTTTTATATGTCCCTGTCAAATATTTGCCTAGGGAAGCTCTTTCCCATCATTTTCTGAGTTTTCTTCTGCCAGACCACCTGATTCTATAAGGCAGCCTTCCCAGCGTACCCATCATCCAGGGCTCATCTGCAAGGCATCAAGCTCTGTTCTTTTCTCAACTGTGAGTTTACATCTGCCTTGGTTACATTCATGCCACCTCTGCTTTTGGTTGCATTCTATTGAATAAAGTCGCAGTTCCCTTGAATGTGATAAAGAAATGGAAGGTGATTCTTGTTATTCCTGCTGATTGATTAGAAATGTGGAACAGTGGTTGACTTCCAAATACCTTCCCTTGTGTTTCTACAAAGCATGACTTCCATTTCTCTTTGTATTTGAAAAGCCAGTTTATCAGATTCATAAGTGTGTGTTTGTGTGTCTGTGTGTGTGTGTGGGGGGGGTGCTCCTAAGAATAGTCATTATGCCAAGACACACTGAGGGAACTTCCGCAGATTTTAGAGCATGAGCACGTAAGCACAAAGGATTCCATAATCCGTGTGTGTGTGTGTGTGTGTGTGTGTGTGTGTGTGTGTGTGTGTGTGTGTGTGTGACATCATCAGCATTGCTATGATTTACCCTTGGCTGAAAATGAACCCAGAATCCAGAAATCTTTCTCACGCAACACATGGTATTGGCCACTTTTTAATTAGTCAGCATCTTTTAAGGTCGTAGAATCCAATTAACTCTCTTTGAATCATTCTCACCAGGGTTTCACAGAATGATTTATTAAAAATGCACTTAAGTCTGCAATGCAAGCAAATTTCCCTTGGATCAGGGCAGAGGACTAGTAGAAGGGTGATGAAAAACGTACTGCTTTCAGCTCTTAATTTCCTAAAATATGCATGTTAGAGGGTTGATTTAAAATAAAATCCTCTGGGCAGAGGATGTAGCATAATGGTTATGCAGAGTGACTCTTATGCCTGAGGCTTCAAAGTCCCAGGTTCCACCCTCTACCCCAGCATAAACCAGAGCTGAGCAATGCTCTGGTAAAAACAAATAAACAAACAAATAAAATCATTGTTTACTCACTAAGCCCAGTTCTTTCGATTCACTGTTTCAAATCTTTTCTTTTGGCATTTATCATCCCTGCACATCTAATGTCCTTGTAACAATTAGGAAAGGCAGCAGGTAGGACTGTTTTGATAATTTTTTCCCCGATTAGGCTTTGGAAGAACCTGCTAAATAAGAGTGAGATGTTGCTTGCCAGCCATTCATACTGCCATAACAAGAGCCATTTGTTTTAATTATCTATGGCAGAGGTGCCCAGAATCATTCCAGATGTGTGGGCAAGACAATGAGTAAACTCTGAATGCCAGGCTCTTAAAATAATAATTGTTGAAAATAAAACTCCCAATACCAGCTGCTGCCTGCCCCCATATGTAAGGATTCACACATGCATCCTGACTTGCAAAGTTGGCAGCATTTCAGAAAATTCCAGGAAAAAATTTGATCTTGTCCCTTGTCTTTGGAATTCTCTAGATCCACTGGCTCTGTCTCCACTGTGAAATTAAATGTATTTTTGAAAATGGTTGGGCCTTTGTTATTCCAGAGGACAGAAAACCCTTTATACTTAAGGAGAATTACTATTATTCACTTTTGAAAAGTACAGTCTCAGAGGTTCTACATTTTTTATTTAATGGAAAGTTATTCATAATCTTTTCTAATAAATAACCAATGAGTTGCTCTTTTCAGCAAAAGTAAACACACAGCTATAGAAACAGAACTCTTTATATCGTTTGAGGGAATTAATAACTTCTTTTTTTTTTTGCCTCCAGGATTATTGCTGGGGCTCAGTGCCTGTACCATGAATCCACTGCTCCTGGAGGCCATTTTCCCCCTTTTGTTGCCCTTGTTGTTGTAGCCTTGTTGTGGTTATTATTGTTGTTGATGATGTCATTCATTGTTGGATAGGACAGAGAGAAATGGAGAGAGATGGGGCAGACAGAGAGGGGGAGAGAAAGATAGACACCTGCAGATATGCTTCACCACTTGCGAAGCAACGTCATGCTGGTAGGAAGCCGGGGACTTGAACTGGGATCCTTACATGGGTCCTTGCACTTTGCGCCACATGCACTTACCCCGCTGTGCTACCGCCCAAGCTCCGAAATTAATAAATTCTAACTATAGGCATGAATTCACTTTTCTTAGCCTATCTAGAAGGGAAAGGCGTAGTTGGTGAAATGCATGGGTCTAATATTACTGGATTTCATGAGATATCTGATAAAGAAATAACCTTCTAGGGCTGGGAGATAGCACACCCACCCAGTAAAGTCAAGTCTTTACTATGCAAACAGACCCAGGTTCAAGCCCTCACTAGCCCATGGATGTCACATACACAGTATTAGGTGCTGTGGTGTCTCTCCTCTGTATTTCCTCCTATCTGTTTCTATCTTAAATTTAATAAAAAGAAAAAGAGTCTACAAGAAGTTGTGCAGTTAAGCAGAAGCAAAGCCCTGACCTACAGACAAACATTTTCCTCTGCTCCCTACTCTTATAATGACACCAAAGGACTGTGCCACCTGTGTCTGATAAAAACAAATTCTGGTGGTCAAAGTTAAGAGGAACCAATGAATATTTATTATGTTGGCTTGTGAAGGATTAAGCTAACTAGACTGATAAAAAAAATAAGGTTTCACTTTACATTTACATTCCACATCAAGACACTCAGATCCCATACAAGGTTAAAAGTGAGTGAATCACAGTATTAAGTCACACTCATTTCTCACCTTTTGTTAGTTAGGCACACTATCTCTTTCTGGTATCTATACTGAAAACTAGTGGGCCAACCATTTATTTGGCATTTCTCTTTCTTTTCTCCTTGACAGAAGCTTTAATTTTTTTTGTGTTGAGTTTGATAACTTAGTTTTGTCTGTCTTTTTTTTTAAACATATATAAAGCTTTAATATTTACTACATAGTATTTTAAAGTAAGTAGCAATGTAGATTCTATTTCTCCTGGTAATATCTGGTGGGTAAAACCAGGTTGACACAGAGAACATTTCTTGGGCCTCAAGAGCCTTTTGAAGACTTGCCATTCCTTTTCACAAAGATCAAAACTGTTAAGTAATCAGTGTGATTACTTTAGTGTGAGTTATGACTATTGATTCCTCCCATAGGTGGTAGTAGGGTTTCTTTTGTTCTAATTATCTTTACTGCTCCTACTGAATTTTTTAAATTTTATTTCAATACGAGAGAGAGAGACCAAGAGAGAGAGAGTCATAGAGGGAAACACACACACACAGATCATAGCTCTGGCATATGGTTGAGCAGGAGATTGAGCGTGGGACCTCCATAAAATTTTATTTTAACGCAAGAGAGAGACATATAGGGAAAGACACAAAGAGAGAGAGATCATAAGCTCTAATATATGGTTGAGCGGGAAATTGAGCATGGGACCTGCATAAAAGTCTTTTGCAAAACCATATGTTCTCTTCCCAGCCCAAGAAATCTATTTTACCCTCCCTTTTTTTCTTCCCAGAACTCTGGATTATGGTGGTGAGGGGCATTAAAGCTGGAATTTTTGAGCCTCAGGCATGAACATATTTTTGCATAGCAATTATGCTGCCTCCCTCGTCCTTGCTTTATTGAATTTGTTGATTGTATCTACTGAGGATATTATACTTAGTGAATGAAGTAAGATGGAAGAAGATAAACACTCTTTGATTGTACTTATATGTGATCTATATAGATAAATCAGACAAGAGGGTGAATAGAAAGAAAATAACCTTTTAGACTATAAGAACAAATTACAGTTAGGGATAGCTAAATAAGATAAAAGGGGTCAATTGTATGGCAAAGGACAAAACTGAACTCTAGTGACAAACTAAACATAGTTTGTACATATGCTACTTTAATAAATGATGCACACTTGAAACATAAGTAATATTGTAATCCAATGTTATTTTAAGTAAAATATTAAGGTAGACAAGGGCTAGAATCACAGCAGATTTTCCAGCAATGGAATTTGAAACCTTTATAATTTCAGCAATGTAGTCTTATTTTTCTCTATGTTACATTTTTTAGATTCATTAATCATTTTTTATTTTATGCGTTTAAAATGTTTTTCTTAGGTTAGCATGCTTTTAATTTTAATTAAGTTTCAAGTGCACAGTTGCATACTTTGATGTCTGCATATAATACATTATGATCAATATCCAAAGTCTAGTTTTGGAGGCCAAGCAGTAGTGTAGTAGGTTAAGTGCACATGGCGCAAAGTGTAAGGATCAGTGTAAGGATCCCGGTGGAGCCCCCAACTCCCCACCTGCAAGGGGATTGTTTAACGAGTGGTGAAGCGGGTCTGCATGTGTCTATCTTTCTCTTCCCCTCTCTGTCTTCCACTCCTCTTTCAATTTCTCTCTGTCCTATCTAACAACAACAGCTATAACAACAACAGTAACAACTACAACAAGGGCAACAAAGTGGGGAAAATGGTCTCCAGGAGCAGCGGATTTATACTGCAGGCACCGAGCCCTGGCAATAACTCTGGAGGCAAAGACAAAACAAACAAACAAAAAAACAAAGTTTAGATTCTACCTATCATCATACACTATATCCCCTCTTCTCCTTCTAGCGTTTGCCCTTCTTCCGTAGCCAGTCAACAGCGTCAGGTTGAGCCTGATGTAAAGTTTCCAGACCTCCTTTGAATCTGGAGAGGTGGCAGGCGTTGACTATGTGGGTCATAGTCTGTCTTGTAGCCGCAGGGGCAGTTCGGGTCGTCTCTGGCTCCCCAGCGATGGAACATAGCGGCGCACCGGCCATGGCCTGTTCGATAGCCATTGAGGAGGGCCCAATCATAACGTGCTAGGTCAAAGCCGGGTTGACGCTTGCAGGGGTCTGTGATGAGGTGTTTGTTCTTTCCCTCAGCTGACTGCCAGCTCTGTTTCCAAGAGTCTGGAACAGAGAAGTTCAGTGTAGGCATAGGGGACCAGATTGGATGACGAGACATCAAGCGTTGGACAGGGTGGGCGAAGATGTCCGCGTATATTGGCAGGTCCGGTCGAGCGCAGATGTGGGAAATGAACTTAGATGATGCCGCATCCCGACGAATATCTGGCGGGGCGATGTTGCTAAGAACTGGCAGCCATGGAACTGGGGTGGAATGGATGGTTCCAGAAATTATCCTCATGGAGGAATATAATTTGGAATCGACCAAGTGGACATGGGGGCTACGGAACCATACTGGGGCACAGTATTCTGCAGTGGAATAGCATAATGCCAGAGATGATGATCGTAGTGTGGAAGCGCTCGCGCCCCATGAGAAGCTGGCCAGTCTTGCAATGATGTTATTCCTCGCGTCCACCTTTGCTGCAGTTTTTATGAGATGTTTGTGAAATGACAGAGTGCAATGGAGAGTAACGCCAAGATAGACTGGCTGGGCTTCATGCCGGATTCTCGTATCGTCAAGCTGCACATTAAGCTCACGTGAGGCCGAGGCATGGTGTAGATGGAAAACAGCTGATACCGTTTTTGCAGTGCTAGGGATTAGTCGCTATTTTTTACAGTAATCAGATATCAGAGACATGTCTTTCGTGAGTGTTTCCTCGAGGATGTCAAACTTGGATGCCTGAGTTGCACAGCAGATGTCATCGGCGTAGATGAACTTCCTTGAAGAAGTTTCTGGGAGGTCATTGATGTAAATATTAAATAGCGTAGGAGCCAGAACAGAGCCCTGGGGGAGGCCACTTGAGACAAGTCTCCATCTGCTAGACTTGTCACCCAGATGCACCCGGAATCTTCTGTTTTGGAGAAGAAACGGTATAGTGTTGGCCACCCATGGAGGCAGGCATCTTGAGATCTTGACTAGGAGACCACGGTGCCAGACCGTGTCATAGGCTGCTGTGAGATCAACAAAGACAGCACCCGTCTTTAAATTCTTCTGGAATCCATTTTCAATGTAAGTTGAGAGGGCCAGGACTTGTTCGCAGGTAGATCTTCCTGGGCAGACCAGCTTGGGCGGGTGATAGGAATTTCTCTGTAAGATGAGAAATACGTGACAGAAGCAGCCTCTCAAGGAGTTTGTAACACATGTAGAGGAGAGAAATTGGTCTATAGCTGGCGGCCAGTATTGGGTCTTTCTTTGGTTTCAAAACTGCTATTATCTTGGCACAACGCCAAATTTTGGGCACAGATTCGGATTCCAAGATGTGGGACAGGAATGTAGTGAGCCACTTCTTTGCCACGGGACCCAAGTTAAGAATGAGTTCTGGGGGGATCCCCTTTGAAATCATGAATCTTTGTTACTTCCTTGGTTTTCTTTCACCTTTTTACAATCAGACTTTCCTACTTCCTTTCCATATTATTGTTTCAACTCTACCTAGATTCTAAAAAAACAGAACCAAGCCTTACTCACTATACTCTTGTGAGAAGGTCTGGCTTTTTTTTTTTTTTTTTTTTTTGCAGATCACATCATGGCTCTTCGGTTCCATACACTACAGTTCATTTGACAGAATCTAGGGTATTCAAGGTGCCCAGGTACCAATGTCAATTGTACTTTGCTATTGATTTCTACTAGAAATGTCATGATTTTTTTTCGTATGATGAACTAGATGAACTGTTGTGCCTTTCTAACAGCATAACTCTTTTCTAATAATCACTTATGAGGCTCTCAATTTGATCTTGCCAAGTCTCACAATAGAATATCCCACAGCCCACAGCCCACAACCCACAGTCCACATAGTAACAAGAAATACCTTCTCCATATGCCTGCAAGCCTGCCTATACCTGTTGTTCTTGGACTGTGACTGCTTTTAATTTTAATATCTATTTATTTATGTACTTTATGTAGTATGTTTCAATTTTATTTCTCAGCATGCTTTTTCCTTTATCCTCTTTTCCCCCCTGAATTTTATTTGTATCATTATCACTATGGTTACGATATTTTCTAGTATTTATTTTTTACTCTCCCTTCTGCATATTTCATCTTGTTTATATTATTACAAGAAGGCTACAGTATTTACTCCTAGAACTCAAGGATTTATAGCACTATGGGATGCACAATTTCCTTAGTGAGGTTTCTTAGTTTGAGGACTGTTTCCCCTTTATTTTCTGATAGGGAAGCCCACATCCTCTTTCAACTCATATTCTGCTATCCTACCTCTTGTAATACCAACAGTGCACTTATTATTTATGTCCTGCTTACATATTGTTTGCCTACTTGCAGGGCATAAATGCACTCTAATGCAGCATAGAAAAATGGATGAGGCAAAATTCTATTTCTGCTCTTCCTTAAGCTCTTCAGTCTCTTCCAATTTCACTCCAAGACTTTTTCTACTTTTCTTCTGTCCTGGTTGTTTTTCAGGGAAAGGAGCATACTGGAATGAAAGCACTCAGCAAAGATGAGTCAGTAGCTGCCCTGTTTCCCACAGGGCCATGCTAGAGAGAAAGCCTTATGAAGGCACTGACCTAGTATTATGCAGCCCATCACCCCTAAAGTGAATCACATATGGATTTTTAATTGAATTGACTTTTCCAGCTGGTGGACTGGGGGAGTGTTTGGGTGGTCAGCATTTTTCTTTTCCTCAGAGTACCAGGCAATAACTCTTCCCAGAATCTGCCAGGATAGATGGCATGGTGATTGCCTGATCGGACAGTAATCAGAAATAAGAACAAGTTAGGTAAAGCAGAGGAGATGTAACCGTGAATGGATTCAGGGGAGGAAAATAAAGAATCCTTCACTTCTTTTCACATGTGGAAGGGTATAGAGTTCAGTGGACACCATCAGGGGATGGTAGACTGGAAACTTCCCTGTAATTTTCCCTCGATAATGATGCTGCTTCCTAACTAACGCCTGGCTACCACCAGCAGGATCATGGGTTCCAGTAAACTTTAATTGCCCGTTATTTGTGGCAAGGTGGCATTTAAAGCTTTTTTTTTTCCCTGACAAAAGAATGGATAAATACAGCATTTGACTCATATGCTGATCCAGGATTATTTTTATTCTCCGGCACCTTCCCTTGTCACAGACTGAAAAGAAGTGCCACTCTTCTGGGCAGTCCTCCCACAGACCATCTAAAATACAACCTCAAGATGGCATCCCTCTGACTTTCAGGAGCATCTGAAACAATCCACAGGGGGAAGTTTAGCACAAACCACTGAGTGAGTGGGGGGGGGGCATGCTTTGACTTCCCACTGACCTCAACCAGCTGACCTCAACCACTGACCTCAACCAGCTGACCTCAACCAGGGGCATGCTTTGACTTCCCACTGACCTCAACCAGCTGACCTCAACCAGCTGACCTCAACCACTGACCTCAACCATTATTAAGGTCAAGAGTCCTCTGCAGAGGGAGAGTCCATGCCAAGATTGCAGCATTATATACTGATCTGAGGGATCCTGAGGAAGTTGCCAAGGATGAGCCCTGCAGAGTTAGTTGACCCAAATTAGAACTTCTTCCGGGGGGGGGGGGGGAAGCCCCTCAAGACAAACAGGAAGCCATCTTTCTGAATAATGCATTCCTACAGGGGATAAGCAAACAGTATACTGTTCAGTTGAAAGCAGGAAATACAAGACTCAGAAGTTAGCTTTGGCTCAGTATGACATGGGAAATCAAGTCAAATGGAATGATTTTATGATTCAGAGCCCTGAGAGTCTTGTTTAGCTGAACACTGAGGTGGAAATGTTGAATTCCATCTCATTTTAGTTATTATTAATTTTCATTTCTATTTACAAAGTACTGCTAAGTTTTAGAAAGAAAAGAAAAGGAAGCACTAAATTAGTTTTAAGATCCATGGCCAGGCTGACCTGGTGCAAAAATAATCCCCTGAGGTATGGTGTTACATGGAGACATATATGCAAATTATTTAAACACAATTCAAGACATCTTTCTCAATCTAGTTCGATTTAGAGAAATTGTGTTATCTGCAGGCTTAATGACATAGCTAGTGGAAGGGACCTTGTCCTTTGCTTTATTAGCCAAGACCCCCACATAGCCAACAAGAAGTTGACAGTAAAAATATACATCTGCTATTTAGTCCATGGTTGTGGTATATACTGAAAAGTGAGGTGGTCTGTTTACATTAGCGTGCATAGAATAGAAAATGTCACAGAATCAAGCCAATTTGCAACCCAGGTGTAGACTCAGGTGTCTCTTTCCCTCTTTATCTCCTCCTCCTCTCTCAATTTCCCTGGCTCTATCCAACAATAAAATAAAATAAATTAGAATTTAAAAAAAAACTAAAAGAGAGAGACAGAGAAAGACATCACAGTACTAAAGCTCCCTTCAGTGTGTTATGGGCTGGACTTGAAGGTCAAAGTCATTCTTTATAAAACATTGTAAATTTTATTTTCTAAAAGACAAGAGTTTCACTAAGAGATAGGTAGAAAGAGAGAGAGAGAGAGAGAGTGTGTGTGTGTGTGTGTGTGTGTGAGAGAGAGAGAGAGAGAGAGAGAGAGAGAGAGAGAAAGAAAGAGAGAGAGTTAGTTCTACCCCAATAAATGTGGCACCAGGAATAGAACTGGGAGTTTTAGGCTTGCAAAACCTGCTCTCTACCAGCTGACTTTTGCCTTGGTGACTGAATATTAGTCTTAAGGGTATATACTGAAAACTTCTCTCTGGAGTACAGAGATGAGACAGAGTACCTCCTAGCACCACTTCTGTTCAACAGTTTACTCGCAGACTTAGGTGATACAGTAAAACAAACTCAAAATTAAAAGAATAAATATTAGAAAGAAACAAAGTCATTTTATTTCAAAAGGGAATCACACCAAGTTACAAAATAATGTGCAAGAATGTTTTAGAATCATTAAATGAAATTATTTTGCTCATTGGCAAACATTTTAGTATTCAAAATTCATCTTACAGAAATGTGCTACTTAGCAATGTTTTGGTGAACAACAGACTTGTGGAAACTGTGGAAACCACTGTCTTATTCAACTTTAGGAAAGGTATTAATGGGTTGGGGTGATAGTATCATGGTTCTGCAAAAGACTTGTATACCTGAGGTGCTATGGTCTTATTTGTTTTATTTTAATGAGAGAGAGAGAGAGACAGAGAGAGAGATCAACCTCAGAGTACTGCTTAACTCTGGTTTATGCTGGTACAGGGGGTTAAACAAATAAAACAAATAAAAGTATCTTTGAAAGAAAATATATTTATCTCCTTTAAGCTAACCTAGGAAGGCCCACTAGAGAATTTCCTCTCCCCTTTTACCTCCAGAATGTATACATAGTAGAGGGTAACTGTCAAAACTGCAAACATTGTAAGAAAAGATCAAATCTTTCTTTTTGCAATAAGACAGAACTGGAGAGGGTTATATTAAATGAATAGGTCAGATGGAGTAAGATAAATACTGGATGATTTCACATCCTTATAGACCAACAAGAGACAAAGTGAAAGAATAATATAAGTCAAAGAAAACTGAACCCTAGAGCTCTGGCTGAAGAAGTAAGTTTATGGGAGGTAAAGGAGGGAAGACTATCCAGAGGGTGGGATGTGCCAAATGGACTCTGGTGGAGGGAGATGAGTATGTTAGTGGTAGACATGGTGAGGAGTGAAACTGCATTTTTAAAGAAATATTTATCTTTTTTAATTTAGTGAGTGAGATATACAGAGAGACTATAGCATTGTTCAGCTCTGGGGATTGAAGCTGAGATCTCAGAGCCTCAGACATGAAAGTCTTTTGCAGACTCATTATGGCATCTCCCTGGCCCCACAACTGCATTTTTATGTTTGTCTCATATGAGATAAGAAATACCTCAATCATATACAGTGTTGTAAAGCAATGCTGCCTCAAAAGAAGAGTACAGTACGGGGGCTAGGCAGTGGTGCAGTGGGTTAAGATCCCAGTTCCAGTCCTGGCTCCCCACCTGCAAGGGAGTCGCTTCACAGGCAGTAAAGCAGGTCTGCAGGTATCTATCTTTCTCTCCCCTCCTGTCTTCCCCTCTTCTCCCAATTTCTCTCTATCCTATCAATCAATAACAACAATGATAATCAATAAGGGCAACAAAAGGGAAAAAATAGCCTCCAGGAGCAGTGGATAAATAATGCAGGCACCGATTCCCAGCGATTAGCCAGGAGGCAAAAAAAAAAAAAAGAAGAGTACAGACTCTGAACATTATTTCCTGAGATTCTACATCAAATATTTTTATCTTTAATTAAACATTGAGATAAAGAGAGCCACTGAAGCATCATCCCACTAATTTATGCTCTACTGGGGATCAAACCCAGGGCATCAAACAGGCAAGGCATACACTTTCCCACTATTCTAATACCCAGCCCTATAACAACTCTCCTTAGTTATTAGCAGTATGACACCTGGACATGTTACTGGAACCTCTTGATGCCTCATTCTCAGAACAGATGAATTCTACAGGGTTATTCTGAGAACAACATAAGTTAATGAAGACAAAAATCTTAAGAGTCTTGCATTCAGTCATAGCTAATAGTATCATTAATGACAAGGTATTCATAATATGTGACAACTTAAACTAAATTTTTGCTTATGTTTTTCTTACTTAATGCATCTTTCTACTTCTGCTGCCTGAGTTCCAGTCCAGACTCTACGTTAACTGATAGCTCTGCATCTCTGGTTCTTAAAGGCGTTTGAAAGCAGCACAAAGCAACCCAGGGTTGCATAGGCATCTGCTTATCTACCCAGATACGTACAATGTTACATGGAGAAAGAGATCAGTTCACTGATAGATTTCACCCAAACCTTTCTCTCTTCCCTTGGCTCTGATATCCAACCTCGCTTTGTCTGTGAGTTCACCACATATTAGAGATAGTTCTGGGGAGTTGTGCAGTAGCGCAATGGGTTAACGCATGTGATCCAAAGCACAAGGACCAGCGTAAGGATCCTGGTTCGAGCCCCCGGCTCCCCACCTGCAGGGGAGTTGCTTCACAAGTGGTGAAGCAGGTCTGCAGATGTCTACCTTTCTCTCCCCCTCTCTGTCTTCCCCTCCTCTCTCCATTTCTCTCTGTCCTATCCAACTACAACGGCATCAATAACAATAATAATGACTACAACAATAAAACAACAAAGGCAACAAAAAGGGAAAATAAATAAATATTTTTTAAAAAAGAAGAAATACTTCTGAAGTCTTTTCCCCCACTTTCCAACAAGCAACTTAGTTGTTCCTGGCCAAAGTGCAATGCAGCATAAGTGATACAATACTCACTCCCTGAAGAGCAGCTATAATCATTATTTTCCAACCCTGCTGATCATGCTTTTCCCCCTTATTTCACAATGCTCTTTTCTGATGAAGACTGACAGGAGTAATGATCCTGACTAACACAGTCAGCTCTAAATCCCCCACAGATAGAAAGGCTGTGTGGTGCAGAAGGGGCCCTGGGAGCCCTGAAGCCTGCAGAATGACAGCCCTGAGGATGCCAGGCAGAGCCTGGACTCCACTGGCAAGGAATACATGACTTATGGACAAGAAGCACACACTTTAAACCTCTATGGACAAGAGTTATATGGAGCTCATATTTTCTAATGAACCATAATATGGTCATTCCTGAGGGAAATGCCATCTGGAAAATATAAGCACATATTTCTTTACTAAAGACAGCATTGATTTGGCAGCTTTTGTCACTGGCATGTGTGTGTAGGTATGCATGCATGCATGTCCACACACACACACACACACACACACACACACACACACACACACATACACTCACACACACACTCACACAGGGAAGGCCAGAATTTAGTAATACACAATCATATATATATATATATATATATATATATATATATACATATATATGCAAGTGCTTGTGAAGAAAACTGAATGAACACTAATCAATAACAGTTTATTTCTGGGTGGGAGATGTGGCCAGTAGGTGTACACATATCAAAGGAAAATATGTTAACATCAGTGCTGTTTGATATGTGCATTTTTAAATGTTTATCTTAAACAAATTTGATGAGTGAGCTAGAATTTTCATGAGTTCTATCTATGAGAGACTCATCTATGTTATCCTACTTTTGAAGAGAACTGAAATATCAATAGGTAGGTCTCAAAATAGTTGTTTTATACATAAAATAAATTATATCTATTAAAAAAGAAAATCAATCATATTTAAATGATAAAAAATGTATAGAAATTTTATGACCACACATTTGTGACAGAATAAGACATGCAGTAAACAGGCAGAAAGTCAGCATGGTATCATAGCTGCATATTGAACAATGAGCAAAATATAAAGTGAAAGCAAATATTACATCAATAAAAAGTTCAAATTTACCTATTCCAAACTCAACGAGTATGGGAAGATATAATAAAGGAATATACTACTTACCTAATAAAGTTTAGAAAATCTAAGCTTACAATAGAAGAGAATTCAATAGATTAATTGTATGCATTCTTGAGAAAAGTTCTTCAGTCATTGTAACACCTTTCCAAATTATAGTATGTTATGATATATTTTGAGAGAGTTACAGTAAAATGTCTTACTATATTACTTCAGATTTTTATATAATATATGAGTTCAAAGGCTAATCTGATGGATATTTATAATAAATAACCATCAGACAGATAATTGGAATTCAGGAAAGGAGAAATTATTGAAAAAATAGACTAAAAAGGGACTTCCAGAGGATAGGCTACAGAATAGCAGCAGCTACGTCTCTCTTCTCTCCTGGTCAACTAAGAATAACAAAGAAGGTCACCTGAGAAAACAAGACTGGAATACTTTGGGAACCCAACAAGCCATCTGTGAGTGCAAACACCTGTGGCTCATGAAAAGAGAGAGGCCTAAGAAGAGATTCCTGGGGCTGAAAGCATGTACCTACTCAGGAACGACTGATAACAGTCCACAGTTTGCCAGTTGAGGCACCACCTCTGGTCTGAATTTTATCAACAAATAAACTGCTGACAGGAGGAGAGGATTCCCTAAGGCTTACCGAATGGCTGCTTTGAGTCTCCATTGCTACTGTCCCTTGGAGGCTGGAGCTGCAGTGGGGAAGCCTTCTGCTGACTTTGGGGCCAGTGACCTGATCAGTCAGAAGACTCAGGAGAAGACATACACTCCCAGTGGTCTGGAAGTGGGGCTGTATAGTGGCAGCCTTTCCACATTGTTCTCCCCATGAATTTGGAGATACATTGAATAATAGCCTCAGAACCCAGAGAGTACAAACAGGATTTATTTAGAAACTCATAGAGCCCAAGAGTACTGCTCAGCTTAGCTCTTGCTGCTGTTAGAGAAGCCAATTGGCCCTGGAGCATTGGACACTCAGGTTGTGGGAGTCTTTTTGCATAAACACTGTGCTATCTTTACTCCACCCTGTTTTATCTCTAGGTTAAGCTAAAAAATCTACTTATAGTTGAAAAGCCTACAGGCTCCCATAGCCTACAGGAAAGATAACGAGGGTTTAACAACCACCTGCTTCACCTCAAGCATTGAAACAACATTGAAACAACTGTCAATTTTCATAAGTGTAAACTCTTTAAGTACCTTACTTAGACACAAATCAATCCAGGCAAGTGTGATTAGTGGACTGAATAGTACTGAAAGAGAGACCTCATAACACACCATATACAATGGTTAAACCAAGAAGAAACATTGGAGAAATGAACTAGGACAAAAGTCCAGATAAAACTCCCCCTAAGGTAGGAGCATATAAGAATGAGGACAAGATCCAAACATTAACTGTAATATCAGAAATGGGAAAACAGCAAATGAGACTCTGAAAGAAAACACTATCTTGAGGTAATTAGAGAGATGAAAGCTGAAATAGCTAGCTAAGGGCACAACTAGCTTAACAAGCTAATACAGTATTGGAACAGAGTAACAAAATAACTGAGCTACAGAATAAAACAGAGGGGAGAGTGAATAGGATATGTGAGGGAGAAAACAGAGTTAGCAAGATTGAGGATGAATTAGAGAAAACTAAGAAAGGAGGGAGAGATATAAAAAAAGAGATTGAGATACTGAAAACAACAACAGAGACATATGTGATGACTTCAGAAGAAGTAATATACACATTACTGGCTTATCAGAGGAAGAAAGAGAGGGAGGGGAAGAAAGCAGTCTATAGGACATAATAGCTTAGAACTTCCCCACTCTAGACAAGATAAAAGACATAAAGGTTCAAGAAGCCAGAGGGTCCCAAACAGATTTAACCCAGACTTAAAGTCACCAAGACTCATCATATTTAGAATGAAAAGGAATAAGGTAAAGAAAGGATTCTGAAGGCAGCAAGAGAAAGGATCCTGAAGGGATCAAGAGAAAAACAGAGTCACCTACAGAAGAAAAACCATAAGATTAGCAGCAGATTTCTCCACACGAACACTAAAGACCAGAAGAGAATGCTAAGATATATATAGAGCTCTCAATGAGGAAGGCTTTCAACCAAGAATACTGTATCCTGCTAGACTGTCATTCAGACTACATGGAGGCAGAAAAACCTTCTCAAACAAGCAATAGTTGAAGAAATCAACTATCACCAAGCCTGCCCTACAAGAAGCTCTGAAAGATCTCTTATAAACAATCAGATCACCATAAATATGCCACATATCAGAACACTCTAAAAATCTACAATAATGGCATTATCTTCATTCTATAATATCAAAAAATGCCAATGGCCTGAATTTACCTATTAAGAGGCACAGAGTAGGAAGATGGATCAGAAAACACAACCCAACCATATGTTGTCTGCAGGAATCCCACCTATCTCAATATAACAAACACAGACTCAAAATGAAAGGATGGAAAATGATCATACAAGCCAATGGATAAAAAAAAAAAAAAAAGGGCAGGAACATTTATTCTCAACCTGACATGACAGACCTTAAAATAAATAAAATTTAAAAAGATAGGGATGGGGAGTCGGGCTGTAGCACAGTGGGTTAAGTGCAGGTGGCGCAAAGCACAAGGACCGGCATAAGGATCCCGGTTTGAACCCCGGCTCCCCACCTGCAGGGGAATCGCTTCACAGGTGGTGAAGCAGGTCTGCAGGTGTCTATCTTTCTCTCCTCTTCTCTGTCTTCCCCTCCTCTCTCCATTTCTCTCTGTCCTATCCAACAATGACAACAACAATAATAACTACAACAATAAAAAAACAAGGGCAACAAAAGGGAATAAATAAATAAAATAAATATTTTTAAAAAATTAAAAAAAAAAAGATAGGGATGAACATAATGCTCAGAGGATCAATCAGTCAAGAGGTCCTTATGCCACCAAGCTAGAGAATCTGGAAGAAATGGAACAATTCCTAGAAACCTATGCACTTCCAAAACTGAACCAAGAAGAACTACAAAATCTAAATGCACCAGTCACAGACAAAGAAATTGAAACCGTTATTAAGAATCTCCCCAACAACAAAAGTCCTGGACCAGATGGCTTCACAAGAGGTCTTAATGATTATTAACATCAATACACCCAAGAAGAGACCATCTAAATACATCAAACATCTACTGAAAGAGCTATAGCAATATATTTACAACAACACAGTAATAATAGGGGATTTCATCACCCCTGGGATCTTAGACAAGAAACTATGAAATACTTAGAGGAAAATATTGGCAGAACTCTTTTCCATCTAAATTTTAAAAGCATCTCAATGAAATGACTCCAAATACAAAAAGAGAGAGAGAGAAGAAGGAGGAGGAAGAAAAGTAGAAACGGAAGGGAAGGGAGGAAAGGAGGGGGCAGGGGAGGGGAGTGGAGGGGAGGATAGGGAAGAAAAAAAGGAAAGAAAAGAAAAGAAAAGAAAAAAGTTGGTTCCTGGTGGAGGCGACGTCACAGCTGCTGTCAGACTAAGTCCGAGCAAGCCAGGACCGAACTGAAACTATTCATCCTTTCTGTATAATGGTGGAGGTGACATCACATCTGTTGCCAAAGTCCAAACAGACTGGAACCTACAGCAGAGTGGGAAGTTCTTGACTAATGAAAGCTATTTGTTTCTTAATTGCATTGATAAATTGAAGACTTATTGGCTATATTGCAAACATACAAATGTTACCTGGGGACAACAGAAAGGGATTCTCAGGGGAAGTACATAGTGACAACAATTAATGGCAGTGAGTATAACAAGACTAAAAATGGCCTAGGAGCAGAAGCTGCTGTACCCATTTAAAGGCTTTCAGAAAAAGAGCTACTTATCACCACTACAGCTTCTCAATCAGCTGGACTCTGACCAAAAGCCAGAACTATGCGTGGCTTGTAGCATGCATGGCAGACTGTGGTCTCGAGTTAGATGAGAAGAGGCCCTTTTGCTTTCCCTCACCCACAAACATCCTGTTTTCACTTGCAGGCATCCATGAGGAGTGTTGGGTCGTGTAGTTGAATAGCTAACATTGAGATGTGTGGGTAGAGGTAAGTGAACTTTCATTGGCTAGGGGTTGGTGAACTTTCATATGTGTGGTGGTTGGCCAGGAGAGAGCCCCCATGGTGTGTGCTTGCTTTGCAGCAGAAGATTTCTTTAGGTGAACAGCCTATTATGATCTAGTTAGACTCATCCAAGAATGGGTTAAGAAGAAAAGCTATTAGATTTAGCTCCAGAGAAAAGTGTTTATTCATACAGAAGGTCAGAACAGGGAGATGATCAAAACACAGTTGGTCATTTCAAGGGAACTTTCAAGGGGAAATTTAGACTCCTCCAGACCCAAGAAACTTTCAAGGGGAGATTTAGACTACCTCAGACCCAAGAAACTTTCAAGGGGAGATCAGGATGCCCCAGACCTAGGGAACTTTCTAAGGAAAACATACCTATAATAATAATAATAATGTTGTTTAAGGTTATTCCTGATGTTAACTATAATAATTATACATGATGCCATCTGTATCCTTGATGTTAATGAAAATAATCTTACATAATGTCAACTATATCAGGGGAAAAGTGTTTAAATGATAAACCTCTGCAGACAGAGGACAGAGACACCTCTCTCCTGCACCTGAAACAGCTGATGTGTCTCTCACTTCATTCATCTCGCTGACTCCCCCTTTCCTTCAGGGACTCTGAATTACTTTCGCTGGGGCCAGATCCCAGCAGGTTCCAGTGCTACAGAATCAGACAGTCATGAGATCTCAGTAACATAAAATAAATTAAACATCCAGAAACTATTTTTGAAGATGAGCAGATCTCAAGCATGGAAACCAAGAGACTGACATTCACCAATCCATACCTTGCATAAAAAACACAATATAAAATTTTACTCCTTTATGGAACTTCCACGGGGCTCTATTAGATTAAGGATATCTCAGGGGAAAATACTTGTGAGCTCAGTCTCTGAAAAACAGACCACTAAGTGTGAGCCAAGCCATAAATTACACCATGATATTTGTTGAGTGGAAGATCCTTCATAAAGAAATCTGTTTTGGGAGTCAGGTGGTAGTGCAGCAGGTTAAGTGCAGGTGGCACAAAGCACAAGGACTGGTGTAAGCATCCTGCTTCAAGCCCCCAGTTCCCTACTTGCAGGGCAGTCGCTTCACAAGCAGTGAGGAGGGTCTGAGGGTGTCTGTCTTTCTCTTGCCCTCTCTGTCTTCCCCTCCTCTCTCCATTTCTCTCTGTCCTATTCAACGACATCAATAACAACAACAATAATAACTACAACAATAAAACAAGGACAACAAAAGGGAATAAATAAATAAATTTTTTTTAAAAAAGAAATCTGTTCTAAGGATTATCTCATTCATTGGTGAAACTTAAGAAACAAGTATAAGATGGGGAATCACAAAATAAAATCTGGACTGGGTGTGGAGTATTGTATCAAAACTATGGACTCTGAGGAAAGATAACATGGAGGGGCTTGATGGGAGAGGGGCTTTGAGGTCCTGGTGCATGATGGTGGAGGAAGACCTACGCTCCGGACGAGAGTGTTCTGCAGACACCTGTCACAGGGAGAGGAGAAATTGTCAGCAACTGTACTGTATAAGCTGTAAACTCCACAATAAATAAATTAAAAATTCATTTTAACTGAATTTATGATATACTATGTCAAAATCCTACTTGATGGTACCAAAAAAGACTTTTAAAATTCTGTTTTAATTTTCAATATTGATAAGAGATAGAAAAAACGCTATCACCAACCTTAACCTTATGATCTAGAAATGGAAGGTTTCAGATTGGATTTTTAAACTCTCCATCTTCTAGGCACTTAGGAAATTTCCCTCTTTGCCATGTTACATTTTGACAACTGTGGGCACTAATTTATTAACCCTTGGTTGATTGCAGGAGTAGATTCAATAGAATACCTTATTCCCTAACCAAACCAGTGAGCTGGAGTGTAACTGTAATTGCTTCTTTTCCAGTTGACACAAAGTAATTTCAGTGACTGCTTTCCTTAATTAGGATGCATGAAGCATAGACCTCTGGGTCACATCTCTGTAAATGATGCTTCTTCAATTTCCTTGCAAAAACACTTATGTCCCAGGCACCTTGACATAGTTGTTAGTAAGACTATAAAAAAATCAGTGCAGAAAGAGAAAACACAAAGTTAAACTTGGCCTGGTCTTGGTGTATTCTGGGGAAGGGAGAAAGGAATGAAAAAGGGAGGGAGAATGCTGGGGAGAAAGGGGAGGCTTTGGGAAACTGAGGAAGGTTGGTGGAAAAGGATCTAGCTTGCAGAAGAGTGTTTTGCAGACACTTGCCTCAGGGAAAGAAGAAATTGTACCCATGTGCCAATACCCATACTGTAAAACATTAAGCCCTCAATACAATGATAGCGGAAAAAAAAAAAAAAACTCATTGCAATCAAATTTCACTTATTTGTGGATCAGGTAACTACAGTGCCCTCTGTTTTTTCACAGAATCCTGGCTCACTAAATTATTTATTTCCACTTGCTGAGCATGAACTCAAAAGTTACTAGTGAAGGGACTTGATTCCATGTTTGTTGGCACAAAATATTTTTTAATACCTCCTCAATTTATTTTGCCTAAAGAGAACTCTTTGAAATAAAAGCTTCTGGAACTTTGCCTAGACTGAGCAAAGTTTTGAAAGGAGGCTGAGTTTGCATTCATTTGAAGAAAAGTATTTGTTTACCACCACAAAGAAACTGGTGAGGGAGGGAGTAAACAGCATAATGGTTACACAAAAAGACTCTCATGCCTGAAGTTCCAAGGTCCCAGGTCCAATCCCCCACATCACCTAAGCCAGAGCTGAGCAGTGCTCTGGTCACTTTCACTCTGTATCTGTCTTTCATTAAAAGTAAATAAAATATATTGAAAAGAAAAAAAAAGAAAGAAAGAGACTGGTGAGAATGGCAATAGGGTGTTAGAGGACTTCTGTGGACCTTGGGGATGCCACTAGATCAACCAATTTGAGTTCAAGACAAACCAAGACATATCTTCACTTATCAGTGATGATAGACAAGGACGGGAACACTGGGCATCAGAATATTTCACAGAGAGCATTTATAGGGAGATGAGAAATTGTACCTATGTATCAACAACTGTATTGTAAACTATTAATCTCCCAAAAATAATGATAAAAATTAATAAAATCAAGCATTTGAAAGGCATACAAAGTTTGGTAATTTTAAATGTTATGCAAGCTTTAGAACAGCTGATTATAATCTGATTTTTGGCATTCACTAAGAATCTTTGATGATAGGAAGCTATGGTTGAGGCACCAAAACATGCAAGGCATAGTTGCTACAGTCAAACAAGATAATTAAAAGCAGAAACTAGAGAACTATCAGCAACAGCACAAAGCTATAAGCAGCACGACAAGTACACAATGTAACAAACTCTACATTTATCTCCTTTCCTCTTATAGGTTGTAACTGAGAGTCAAGAAAGAAAGAAAAGAAAGTTAATTAACTACACATACATTATTCAGCTTCAGTAATTCTAATCATGGTTATTTCCAACTCACAACAAACAGTGGGACAGTTTCAGCATTTAGATGTGTAGGTGTAAGAGACTTGGACACCCAAGTATGTGACACTGGTTTATCTGTAAACCTCCAAGTAAGTTTTGGCACCCCAGTAGATATCACATATAAAGTCTGAACCAACAAATTCCACTTCTAGTTTGAGTTGGACAAACCTAATGTTTGAGATATGGAATTTAATTTTGCTTGGTGGAATTTATTCCCTAGAAACCAGTGGGGTCCGGGAGTCGGGCTGTAGCGCAGCGGGTTAAGCGCAGGTGGCGCAAAGCACAAGGACGGGCATAAGGATCCCGGTTCGAACCCCGGCTCCCCACCTGCAGGGGAGTCGCTTCACAGGCGGTGAAGCAGGTCTGCAGGTGTCTATCTCTCTCCCCCTCTCTGTCTTCCCCTCCTCTCTCCATTTCTCTCTGTCCTATCCAACAACGACAACAACAATAATAACTACAACAATAAAACAACAAGGGCAGCAAAAGGTAATAAATAAAATAAAATAAATATTTAACCCACCTTCTCTGACCCATCTTGGACAGAGCTAGAAGGAATTATGTTAAGTGAACTAAGTCAGAAAGATAAAGATGAGTATGGGATGATCCCACTCATCAACAGAAGCTGACTAAGAAGATCTGAAAGGGAAACTAAAAGCAGGACCTGATCAAATTGTAAGTAGGGCACCAAAGTAAAAACCCAGTGGTGAGGGGTAGGCATGTAGCTTCCTGGGCCAGTGGGGGGTGGGAGTGGGCGGGAGGGATGGGTCACAGTCCTTTGGTGGTGGGAATGGTGTTTATGTACACTCCTAGCAAAATGTAGACATATAAATCAGTAGCTAATTAATATGAGAGGGGGAAATCAATTGTATGTCTCAAAGTTTCTCAAAAGACAAACTGAATCTTTTTAATATATAGGCTATGTATTTGATATGCGGACTCTCTCAAAAGCCTAGACCAAGTAGATTAGAAGCTTCCAATAGCACAGCTATATACAAGATACTGGGTACTGTCCAGCAAACCATAACAAAGGGACTTTTCAAAGTTAACCCAATTAACAAATAATGTGATGATAATATTAACTATTGATTGTCTTTTTGAACCCTAAGACAGCAGGAACCTCACATCTTCACTATAGAGCCCCTACTTCCCCCAGTCCTGGAACCCTTGGATAGGGCCCACTTTCCCGTATGCATCTCCCAATCCAAACCAAATAACATTGCATCTGCCGATCACAACCTAACCAAAGCAACGATTGCTACCTCAACATGCTTCACCTCAGAATGTATCCAGAGACTTCACGTGTGGAATGACAACCCTTCAGCTTCATTACTCGGGTGAGACCTTTCCTTTTATAGTACACTCTAATTTCATCTCAGGTGGTTCACTTTCTAACAAAGTCCCATAACCTAGATATACACCAGTTTCTGTGAGAGAGAGCTTATGTGCACACGTATCCATAAACTACTGCAAAATATATACCTGAAAGCAGGACTACACTAGAGTTTGCAGTTCCAGATGCCACCAGGATGCTGGCTAGGCTTCCCTGGATTGAAGACCCCACCAATGTGTCCTGGAGCTCAGCTTCCCCAGAGTCACACCCTGCTAGGGAAAGAGAGAGGCAGACTGGGGGTATGGACCGACCAGTCAACGCCCATGTTCAGTGGGCAAGCAATTACAGAAGCCAGACCTTCTACCTTCTGCAACCCTCAACGACCCTGGGTCCATGCTCCCAGAGGGATAGAGAATGGGAGAGCTACCATGGGAGGGGGTGGGTTATGGGGATTGGGTGTTGGGAATTGTGTGGAGTTGTACCCCTCCTACCTTATGCTTTTGTTCACTAATCCTTTCTTAAATAAAAAAAAAAAAAGAAACCAGTGGGGTCCTCTGTGTTCACAAGCATTTACATGCATAAATGTATGTGATGTGCTACTTTATTATTTTTTAAATTTCTTTTTTTTTATTTTGTTTTTCTTTTAATAAAGACAGAAAGGAAATTGAGAGGGGAGGGACAGATAGACAGGGAGAGAGACAGAGAGTCACCTGTAGCACTGCTTCACTGCTCGTGAAACTCCCCCCTGGAGGTGAGAAGCGGGCTTGAACCATGATCTTTGCACAAGATAATATGTGCATTCAACCCTGTGTATCACTGGCAAGTCCCTCTGATGTGCTACTTTAAATGCAAAAAGCTTATGGCTATTTTTTAAATGCATTTATTTTTTATTATCTTTATTTATTGGATAGAAACAGTCAGAAGTTGAGAGGGAAGGAGGGTGATATAGAGGGAGAGAGAGATATCTGCAACACTGTTTCAACGCTCAAAGCTTTCTTCTGCAGGTAGGAAATGGGGGCTCAAACCTGGATCCTTGTGCATTGTAACATGTATGCTCAACCAGGTGCACCACGACCCAGGCCCCCCAAAAGCTTACAGCTGTGTGTGTGTGTGTGTGTGTGTGTGTGTGTGTGTGTGTGTGTGTGTGTGTGTATGTGTGTGTGTGTGTGTGTGTTCACTTGTGAGCATGCACAGGCAAGAAGAGACCTTGCCCACCTATTCAGCAGATTTATAAAGACTATAGATCTCACTAACTTGAATCTTCCCATTGTAGCAGATACTGTGGTCCAAGCCATTTCTAGGTTAACAGCCTACAGAGGACTGGTTCTATGTGGCACGTATGTGCAGAAACTCTCAGTAAACAAGACTACAGCCAGCAACATCCTAGAACCCCCCAGCTGTATAACACAAGCCAGCCTGCTGTATCCCTTCTCACTCAGAGATCCATCACATGCAGATGCATAGGGAAATTCTAATCAAGAAAAACTTAAGAGAATAACATCACTCCTCCTTTGACAGTTGTGGGCTGTGAGTGGTGGCATACGTTATAGAGTGCAAGGACCCAGGTTCAAGCCCCCAGCTTCCATCTGCAGGGGAAAACTTTATGAGCAGTTAAATAATGCTACAGTTCCCTCTCTCTCTCTCTCTCTCTCTCTCTCTCTCTCTCTCTCTCTCTCTCTCTCTCTCTCTCCCCGCCCCCTCTCATTGATTTAATAATGACTGACAAGTCTGTTGGATAATAGGGGTACAATTCCACACAATTCCCACCACCAGAGTCCCACATCCCATGCCCTCCACTGGAAACTTTCCAATTCTGTATTCTTCTGAGTATGGACCAGGAATGATTATAGGGTGCAAAAGATGGAAGGTCTGGCTTCTGTAATTGGTTCTCCACTGGACATGGCCATTGGCAGGCTGATCCATAACCACAATCTGTTCCTATTTTATCCCTCTTTTCTTCCTCCTTCCATCTGAATTCTCTTTCTCTAACAGAAACAAATAAATGACATTTGAAAGTACAAATAAATGGTAAAGCCTATCATTCTTGCTAAGGCTGCTGTGTGTTTATCTTTTTTTTCATCAAAATAAAGCATTGCTTACTGATTACAAGAGAACAGAGGACTAAGAGTTTATTTCAATGACTCTACTGAGTTCTCAAGTGTTAGACAGCTTAGTAAGATAAAAGCCAGAGTGATAGAGGATAAGATGTTTTCAAACAGAGTCACATTGTTCAAGGCTGTGGTTTATTTTATTCCTTGGGGAGTTGAGAGAGAGTGGAGAGTGCATATTAGGCATTTGAGAACACTTACTAACACAAGCAGTTGTGGTTCTGGAGAACGACAGAGTTTGAAGAGATTTGACATCACTCTTGTCTTTAATTTCAAATTCTAATTCTACTGATAGTGAATTAAAGGTACAAAGAGAGCAGTGTATTCAATAAACAAATAAAGAAACAGATATCTGGGTTCACTCATAATGGCCCCTGGTCCAGAAATGCTTTGCTACCATACATTTATTGCATAACTTGGTGTGAATTTCTTTCTTTCTTTCTTTCTTTCTTTCTTTCTTTCATTCTTGCTTTCTTTTTGCATATTTTCAGATGTTCAACATTTCCAATTCACTTTACTGTTTGTTTTATTTTATTTATAAAAAGGAAACATTGACAAGACCATAGGATGAGAGGGGTACAACTCCACACAATTCCCACCAGAATTTCTTTCTTTACCTCTTGACCTTTACTCCCCCCTCCCACCACTCCTTTCCTTTCTTTCTCTTTCTTCTTCATAGAAGTAAAACATTTTGCTTGTTTTTGAACTAGTAATACAAAATTTAAAGGTTGGAGGTTGGGTGGTGGCACACCCAGTTGAACACACAGAGTCCAGTGCAAAAGTGCCCAGGTTCAAGTCCCCAGCCTGCACATTCTGCCTGTCTGTTTCTACTTACAAAAAGAGTGAACAGCTTGCATGACTGTAATAACAGTGTCTGGACTGGATACAAGAAACAGAGAGGCAGAGAGAGAAACAGAAAGAATGAGTGTGTGAAAGAAACCATAGCACCAGATCTTTCTTCAATGTGGATGGGGCTGATCTCAAACCTGTGTTGTGCATAAGGCAAAGCAGCACACTATCCACATGAGTTATTTCTCCAGCCTGTTGCTCACTTTCTTACTCATAGACCTGGTGCTCAGTGACATGTGGATTCTAGACTCAGAGTTCAGATAAATCATGGAATTTATCCATGACAGAACTTTCTGGAGCTTAGATCTTAAGGAAACTTGTTTTTGTAACCTCTGAGCTTAAACTTTCCAATACATAGCTTGAGAATGAAAAACTGATATCCAGAAGGCTTTGAGTGAGAGGGCTATATGTTTCAAATAGCCAGCACACTGAGAGGGATGTTAAATGCTCAATAGCCATTCAGTTAGTCGGTGAAAACAACATGACATTTTAAAAGCACACACACAAAATTGTAACTTCAGCAGATGTTCTTGAATAATATCAGCAGATTTATAGAAATGCAAACCTTTTCTTTTTAATTGATTATTTAGTTAATGAGGATAGCGACAAAGAGAAATCAAAAACCAAGAGGAAGACAGAAAGGAAGAGAGAGAGAGAGAGAGAGAGAGGAGAGAGAAAGAAGAGAGAAAGAGAGAGAGAGAGAGAGAGAGAGAGAGAGAGAGAGAGACTTGCAGCCCTGCTATACCACCATTTGTGAAGTTACCCCCCCTGCAGGTAGGGACTGGGAGTTTGAACATGGGTCCTAGAATACTGAGTCACCATGTGCCCCCTTTCTTTGTTTAATGCATTCATTTTGGATAGAGATAGAGAATTTGAGTGATAAGGGGGAGGTAAAGATAAGAGATCGAGAGAAAGAGACATACAGCACTGCTTCCTCATCTGTGAAGCTTCCCCCTGCAGGTTGGGACCAGGGTCTTGAATGAAGGTCCTTGTGCATGGTAATATCTGTGTGCAACTGGGTGCTCCACCATCTGGCCCCTGAAATGCAAATCCATACTCCCCATTGAGAGGGATGAAAATATGCACTGCTTCAAGAGAACATATTGGATCTAGAAATGCCACACATGGTCATGGAAGTAGAAGAGATTTCTGAGTCAGATCATGGAGATGATCAACCCAATCTCAAGGCTATTCTCAATGAAACGAAGAAACTAAAGCAGGTTTAAGTGCTCAGCATTTATAAGTCAGATTTATAAATACTTGGAATGAAGACTACTTTACCTTTCTATCATGGTTTTGTCTTCTGTATATGGGTATAATATCTCATAAGGTGACTATGGATTAATTAATGCAGAATGTGATTACATTATTATAACTTGTACCTGTGTGTAATAAGCAATAAGATTTTTTTTAAAAAAATTGGATAGAGATAGAGAGAAATTGAAAAGAGAGGTGGAAATAGAGAAGGAGAGAAAAAGAGACACTTGTAGCACTTCTTCACCACTGTGAAGCTTTCTAATTGCAAGTAAGGGTTGGGGATTTGAACCTGTAATGTATATGCTCTACCAGGTGCACAGCTGCCTGGCTCCCCAAGGAAATGTCATATAAATATATATACATATATTTTTGCTTCCAGGGTTATTGCTGGGTCTCAGTGCCTACAGGATGAATCCACTGCTCCTGGAGGCTATTTTTTTCCCTTTTGTTGCCCTTGTTGTTTATCGTTGTTGTTATTATTGTTGTTGTTATTGCTGCTATTGCTGTTGGGTAAGGGAGAGAGAAAAATCGAGAGAGAAGGGGAGGCAGAGATGAGCAGAGAAAGATAGACACTTGCAGACCTGCTTCATCATCTGTGAAGTGGCACCCCCCTGCAGGTGGTAAGCCAGAGGCTCAAACTGGGATCCTATGTGGTCCTTGTACTTTGCGCCATGTGAGTTTAACTTGCTGAGCTACCACCTGGCCCCTATATTTTTTTATTTATGGTAGACAGAGGTCATATGTCAAAACAGTGTTGGGAATACTAATATGTGACACTTTCATTATAAAGACCATAATAAAAAAGTAGCTAAACCCCTGGTTTTGTCCAGTACATCTCATAGGTGTTATGAGAATCAATTATGGATATTTGCCATAACTTTCAATTCAAGGGAAAGAGAGCTACAGTCCCTATACAGGTGTCTGAAAGTCCACAGCTAGTTCACACAAGGATTTAAAGACATCTATTGAGCTCTCAAGCATGCACACTGTTTCTGCTTGTGTAAAAGCAACTGGCAAACTTCCCTATTGTTGAGCAGAAATAAGCACTGATGGTCAGAGGTGGAATTATTTAGGAAGGCAATTTGTCCCAAAGCACATACTGTTTCTTAGGGTGCTTCCAAGGGCTATGCCAGAGAACAAAGTCTGACAATACTACCCCCAAGATCACCAGGCAGGATGGTATGTCAGGGATGTTTGCACATTTTGTCTGCAAAATACTTTAATGGGGGGAGGAGGTTTGGTCAAATTGTTCCCATAGAGTAGTAACTCTTTTTATTTTAATGATTATATTCATTTATTTTAATAAAGGGAGAGAGAAAGAGAGAGAGAGAGAGAGAGAGATTGAGCACTGCTCTGCTCTGGCTGATGGTTATGCTGAGGACTGAACTTGGGACTTTAGAGCTACAGGCATGAATGTCTTTTGCAGAACTATTATGTTGTCTCCTTAGCCCCTGTATCTTTCTTTCAACACACGGTTTTTAAAAATTACTTTGGACTTGAAAATTTTAATGACATCATTTTGACAACTACCATGATTACAATCTCAAAGAAAATTACTGACACTTCCTAAGACAATAATATAAATTTTGATAGTAAGTGGATGTTTACATACTTGTAAAATATGTAAACAGAGTAAGACAGGAGAAATCTAAAGTATCACCTAAACCTAGTGATGGAAATTAACATCACCATCAGTGTGAAACAGACATCAAATTCCTCCAGTTATGATGCACTGGAAAGGACACAATCACATTTTTATAGCAAAAATAAATTAAAAAGATAATAATGTATAGAATCGCAATCAGATAAACTCAGTATTGAGAGCACTGCTGAAACAGCTGTCCTGCATTTTAGAAATTGTCATGATCATAAAAGTCAAGGGAAGATATTTTCTCAAATGGAAGAAAAAAAATTATAAAATCTGAGTAAGTGGGTTAGATAATGATATATTTGTGTATATTTCCCCAATTAGACCATGATACTGTTATTATAAAGATGGGTGAGGGGCAGGGTGATGGTGCACCTGGTTGAGCGCACAGATTATAATGTGCAAGGATCCATGTTCAAGCCCCTAATCCCCACTTGCAGGGGAAAAGCTTCACAAGTGGTGAAACAGTGCTGCAGATGTCTGTCCCTCTGCCTTTTAGACTCCCCTTCCTTCTTAATAAAGAATTTTTTTTTAAAAAAGAAGGGTGCCTTTAGGGGGGGAATACACTGATATATTTTGGTAAATATAGGTCTAGAATTCCTATGCTTATATCCACACACATACAGGGTTTAGCTTAATCCTTCTGTCTTCGTGGAGTTGCCATTTACTACCATTTTAGAGCCCAGGTAACTTGGAATCAGAAGTTAATATGCATTTTTAGTTGTCTGGCTTCTGTCCTTTTCCATATATATATATATTTTTTAAATGTACCTTAAAGTGCTGGAAGGTGTGACTTGGACAAAAAGGTAGGTAGGCAATGGTCAAATACATTTGAAATATACTATATCTAATTTATTTCATTAAGTGAATCCACCTCCACAGTACTAATGTATGTCACAGCTCTTTGGTGCTTATGCATTATGCAGTGTTCCTTACTTAAAATGCACCATGCAGCTGCTACTTTACAAAATTGGTTGCTGCTATTTTACGTAATTTCAGCTTGTCACCAAAACAAAGATTACTGAAAACTGCATGAGCTTTACCTCAGTTTCCTCTACATATTAAGTACACAATACGGGTTCAATAAGTAACTCTCGATTACACCATGATGCCCAAACCATCTCTTTTCTTACATTATTACTTAGTAGTTCCCCTTGAATCTTCAGTCTTCCAATCTCCTAGATCCACGCTAATCTTTAAATGGAAATGAAATGACCTCTGGATGTCCTCAAACTCACTTCTCATTATGAATTAGAAGCTCCAAGCTTCTGACAGTCTTTCATTACATTTGTGCAATGTTTCATTCTCCTCTTACTCAGGTGAGAGTCAATTTGGCAAAGAGCAGAGTCCATAAAAGGTTTTGAATAAGAGAGAAAAAATGAATTGAAACAAGCATTACATACCCGGCAGTGGAGAAAAATGAAAGGGCCATAAACAGTGCATCAGGAAGCACCACAGTGTGTTAAATTATAGGGAATAAAATCACAGTGGCATGAAGAAAGCCCCTGCACAGACTTGGGAATGACTTTTCTGAATGGCAAGAGTTGCATTAATTTGTCTTCCCTGGGATTACACATGAGCATGACAGCATTTGGTGGAGAGCACATGGGTTTTTGCAGTTTTATGAGGAACAGTAATTTTGATTTCTTTGCAAAACAGATCTTGAGTTCTCAAGCACATAAATAGAAGGATGCACCCACTGATACATTTTAAAGATTAAGGTGACATCTGACTTCTTCTCTACTGATCCTGTAATGGGTAAATTATTTGCAGGGAACCTCAGACATTGCTATTAGCTAACTTTAGTAGCTAGGGAATGTTTGTCACAATCTAGTATATATTGGATATGTGGTTGCATTTTACGGCAATAATTGGAGTAGAGGAGACGGAGAAGCTTAACAATGGTGAGTATATTGTAGAAGTCTTAAGTACCAGACTAATGGGAAATAAATGACTATTGGTTATCTTCAATGTACAGAGAGTACCAAGAAGCTAAATACTGGGCTGTTCAAAAAGTCATGATGCATTTTTGCACAGAAAAACAGAAAAATTCCTTATGATTTTCCAGACAACCAAATACGCATAAGCAAAAATGTGAGGTGAATAAGAGTGAAAACTGCTCTCCAGAACAGCAGTCTTCTTCAATCTCTTTTTTCCCCCCTCTGGACAGAGAGAGAACTTGGGAGGGAAAGGGAAGATAGAAGGGGAGAGACACTTGCAACACTGTGTCACCACTAGTGAAACTTCACCCCACTGGTGGGGTAAGGGGACTTAAATCCAAATTCTTGACCATGGCATTGTGTGTTCTCTAATAGATGCATCACTGCCTGGCTTTCAATCTGCTTTTCATAGCCAAAAATTTGAGCTTGACTCAATTTGCTGTATAGGCACCATATTCTTACCAATCCCCATATTCCTTTTCAATCTCCTTTTATTTATTTGTTTATTTGATAGAGAGAAGAAATTGAGAAGGGAAGAAGAGATACAGAGACACCTGCAACACTGTTTCACTACTTGTGAAGCTTTCCTCCTGCAGGTGGGGACTGGGGACTTGAACCTGGGTCCACATGCTTTGTAGCGTGTACAGTCAGGTGTGCCACCACCTGGTCCCACCTTTGAATCTTCTATCACTCCATGGCAGTGGTTCTCAAAGTGTAGCTCTTGAACTGGCAGCAACATTAAGGAATTCATTGGAAATGCATCTGCCAGATCACCACCTTTGACAGTAGCTCACGAGAAGATCTGACCTCCAACATGGGATTTAACAAGCCTCTTCTCCAAGGAATCCTCATATATACTCTGTTTTTGTTTTTGTTTTAAGTATTTTATTTATTTACTGGATCAAGATAGAGAGAAATCTAGAGGAAGGGGGGAGATAGACTACAACATTGCTTCACTGCTTGTGATGCATCCCCTCTGCAGGAGGGGGCAGGGACTTGAACCCTGGTCCTTGTGCACTGTAACATGCACTCAACCAGGTGTGCCACCAGCTGGCCCCCATACTGATTTTATTTTAAGCTCATGTTTATATGTTAAGCTCTAAGTTTGCATTTGCAATCATCTGCATAGAAATGCAATCTCTAGGGAGTCGGGCGGTAGCACAGCAGGTTAAGTGGCTCAAAGCACAAGGACCAGCTTAAGGATCCAGGTTAGAGCCCCTGGCTCCCCACCTGCAGGGGAGTCGCTTCACAAGCAGTGAAGCAGGTCTGCAGGTGTCTTTCTCTCCTTCTCTCTGTCTTCCCTTCCTCTCCACATTTCTCTCTGTCCTATCCAACAATGATGACAACAATAATAACTACAATAAAACAACAAGGGCAACAAAAGGGAGTAAATAAATAAATTTTTTTTTAAATGACATTTCTATACTCTGTGGCCTCTTTGATTTCTCTTGACTTTATTGGTGGTTTAAAGGTTTACAGTATAGCTCTTTACTCATAGACACAGTATCTCATCTCTCCATAATAGGTGCTCTGCCCCAGTTAGGTCCTTTCCCACTGTTATCCACTGTTACCCACTGTTCACCTCCTATGCTGCCACTTGGTGAATCAAGCCTTCCTCAGCAGCTGTGTGGTCTGTGGTGCTTCTTAGACTCATATGACTAGGACACACCCTTATCACAGGACATCCAATGGAAATGGCATTTCTCAAGGGCTCACTCTTAGAAGCACTACATGACTGGTTCTCTATTATCTGCTGTATTATAAGTTTGTAAATATTTTTTTTAAAAAGCTAATGGCAATTTTGAGATTCACTATTTTCGACAGAGAAAAAGAAAATTAGCTGGTCAGAAATGTGACAAGAAAAGGGACACTTCTGTTTCAAACCTCCAAGTATCATTACCTGCTTCACAGGCTCCTGTCCCAAGGGAGTCTCTGGACTATTTGTTGCCTATTTCCAGTTCTATTCTCCACTACTAACCACTCTTTATTTCTATTCTAACTTTGTGAGACACTTTTTTTCCCTCCTGGGACGATCTTTTTAGCACTCCAAAAGTATGAAAACGAAAATTAACTATAAAACACCACTCACAGGTCCTTATAAATTAAAATGGCTTTAAAATGACTGGAAAGACTCACAGAATATGTATTAAGATAGATATTTGCCTGGGGCACAAAGGAAAAAGCTGATCTGGAAGGAATGAAATTAACATTCTATCTAGTCTTTGGTATTTCATAGTTGTGGTCCATTTTTTATTTTCTAAATGCCATGACATTTACCTAAAATGTGCCAATAATTCTTTAAAGCAATAAACACCAAATACCATATGAGTTTCCCACACAAATAATTTTACCTTTGTAATCTCTAAGAACTGTTCCTTGAACTACCTGAAAAACCTGTTCTTACAGTGTTTTAATGAAGATTAATTCTTCCTGACTACCCTTTTAGGGAAAAGCTTGTGTGTGTGTGTGTGTGTGTGTGTGTGTGTGTGTGTGTGTTGTATGTCTTTGTCTGTACACATATGTAAAATTAATCAATTGAAAGCTATTTCCCAAGAGACAGAGAATATTCAAAGTCATCTGTGTAAAAGTGTACATATGTAGATATTTTTTCTGGCAATTTGGAATAGATGTCATAATGGCTTAGCAGGAATCACTGTATGCTGAGTAGGCAGAAGTATAAATGTCACATGCTATTTGCTCATTTATAAATCTCCCAGTTTTTAATTTAACCCCATTTTAAATTTTATTGTTGGCTTTCTTCAAAATGTCCCAGTTTAAAATTTTAGGAAAATTTTAAATATATATTTTCAAAATTCTATACGATAGATATTTTTATTTAAATGCCCTAGTATCAGGGGGATGGGTGGTGGTGCACCCAGTTAAGTGAACATAGTACTATGTGCAAGGACCCAAGTTTGACCTCCTACTCTCCACCTATAGCTAGGATGCTTCACAAGTGCTGAAACAGGTTTGCAGTTGTCTTTCTTTCTCCCTCCCTCTTTATCTCCCTCTCCTCTCTCAATTTCTCTCTGTCCTATCAAATAAAATGAAAAAAAAGGAGGGGATTGACCTCTAGGAGCTGTGGCTTCATAGGGCCAGCACAGAGGCCCAGTTATAACTCTGGAGGAAAAAAAAAAACACTAGTATCAAAACCCATCAGTAATAATGATAGCCAAGACTGGTAAGCCCCTAGACAACAGAAATATTCTGATTATTTCACTAGAAGATTGATGAAGATGTGACCTAGCTTTATGACTGAACTTACACAAAGACTCTCTCCTTTATGATCAGTGGAAGTTACCAAGGGCTAGATCTTTCTGATTTTACTATAATTTTACACTTTTGCTAGAGATAATCATCACCATCTCAATGCAAGTATACAGTTTCATCTCACTAGAAAGAAAACATGGTAAGGGAAAGGATTCTAGCCCTCATTCAAATTCACCATTGTATTATGGAGTCTTTGGCAGAGTAGTTCTCAATAATAATTTGTTGAATGAATGAATAATTCAGTTTTTCTACTCTGGTTATAGTGTTATTCAACCTGAGTAGAGATATTTAGTCTTGCATGTTCTTGATGTTCTTTTAATGGTGAAGAGTAGAATTTATTTATTCCACACATAAGATAGGTCTATATTATGTTTACACTACGTGCTCAATATATTTAAAAGAATAGAGATGGCTAAGATTATCTTTTAACTTCTTAGAGCACTCAGCTATTGAATTACTGATCTCATCTGATGCCCAAGAATGAAGCAGCCATTCTTCTCCAAGCTGGCAGGTCAGCCTTCACATAGTGACCAGCCTTCTGAAAGCATATCTTCTGGATACATAACACACTTTACCCATCAAGTACCCAAACTTTATCCCCAGAGTCATGCTGGGTCACCTGTGTTTTCAGCATCAATACTGCACTTCTCAAGAATCATACAAATCAGACTATTTCTGGTATTCAAGTTTCTCTTTCTGGCTTATTACTCCACATGATTCCTTCAAATTTTATCCAAAAATGAGGTAAAGGAGACTCCATCCCTAACAACTGAGGTTTGGGCTATTGCAAATTTTGTTATATTCACATGAACATATGAACATATTGACATGAAATGAACATAGCTGTAGTGGAACCTAAGAAAAAGGACAGAAATAAAAAACCCTTAGACATGATTTGTTGAAAAGGATTATGAAGAAGGGAGGAGGGGGAAGACACTGGGAATGGAGAGGGTACTGGGGTGCTAGTCCATGATGGTTGAAAAGGATCCAATTTGGGGGTGAGAGTGTTTTGCAGACACCTCTGATTGACAAGATGGGAAACTGGACCCATGTGTCAACAACTGTACTATAGACCATTATCCCCTCCAACAAAATAATATAGAAAAAAATCAGATTTTTCCATTGGCTTCTGTTCTCTCCATGGGTACTTGCTTTATCATTCTAGACAAGGGTGTGGGAGCCTTGCCCCACCTACACTGTGTGAATTTGTGATTTTAATCTGCTTGTTTTGTGTATATGTTAGAATCTGAGCCATGTATTGGGAGGGGGGTACTAAAATTGCAAACAGTGACAATTCGGCATAGAAAGCCAAAAGGTCCTTTGGTGGTGGGAATGGTGTTTATGTACACTCCTAGCAAAATGTAGACATATAAATCAGTAGTTAATTAATATGAGAGGGGGAAATCAATTGTATGTCTCAAAGTTTCTCAAAAGACAAACTGAATCTTTTTAATATATAGGCTACGTATTTGATATGCAGACTCTCTCAAAAGCCTAGACCAAGTAGATTAGAAGCATCCAATAGCACAGCTATATACAAGATGCTGGGTACTGTACAGCAAACCATAACAAAGGGACTTTTCAAAGTTAACCCAATTAACAAATAATGTGATGATAATATTAACTATCGATTGTCTTTTTGAACCCTAAGACAGCAGGAACCTCACATCTCCACTATAGAGCCCCTACTTCCCCCCAGTCCTGGAACCCTTGGATAGGGCCCACTTTCCCATATGCATCTCCCAATCCAAACCAAATAATATTGCATCCGCCGATCACAACCTAACCAAAGCGACGATTGCCACCTCAACATGCTTCACCTCAGACTGTATCCAGAGACTTCACGTGTGGAATGACAACCCTTCAACTTCATTACTCGGGTGAGACCTTTCCTTTTATAGTACACTCTAATTTCATCTCAGGTAGTTCACTTTCTAACAAAGTCCCATAATCTAGATATACACCAGTTTTCTGAGAGCTTATGTGCACACGTATCCATAAACTACTGCAAAATATATACCTGAAAGCAGAAGTACACTAGAGTTTGCAGTGAGTACCTCCCTAACACTTCCTCTCCACTATTCCAAGCTTGGGATCCATGATTGCTCAACAAATTGTTTGGCTTCATATGTTAACTCTCTTTTCAATCACCAGGTTCCAGATGCCACCAGGATGCTGGCTAGGCTTCCCTGGATTGAAGACCCCACCAATGTGTCCTGGAGCTCAGCTTCCCCAGAGACACACCTTACTAGGGAAATAGAGAGGCAGACTGGGAGTATGGACCGACCAGTCAACGCCCATGTTCAGCGGGGAAGCAATTATAGAAGCCAGACCTTCTACCTTCTGCAACCCTCAACGACCCTGGGTCCATGCTCCCAGAGGGCTAGAGAATGGGAAAGCTACCATGGGAGGGGGTGGGTTATGGGGATTAGGTGGTGGGAATTGTGTGGAGTTGTACCCCTCCTACCTTATGTTTTTGTTCACTAATCCTTTCTTAAATAAAAAATTTAAAAAAAAAAAAAAGAAAGCCAAAAGGTGTGTCTAATATCTGAGACCGGTTTAGAACATAAAACATTTCAGCTGGCCCCTGATATGAAAGGAATGACAAGATGGATGTCTGCAGCGTATTAAATCACCAGCGGGGTCCTGGGCATCACTCATGGCTACTGTACAGGGGACATGAGGCTTTTCATCAGGAACTTAAGCTATGGCTCTGTTCTGGTCTGTGTTAGTCATTATAAGATGAAAGTAGATTGAAATTATTCATTCCCTGGAAGCTTGCAGCCAGAGAAACACACATATCACCATGTGGAAGAAAATTATTCATTTCCTTCAAACTCACAACCTTAATTGCCATCTGATGAAATAGCTTCACCAGGAACTTTCCCTTCCAGGAAAATAATGGCAAATGAGTCTTCTCCAATAGGGTGCTGAGCACTGTCATTTTCTTTACCACATCGTGGATGAACTGACATTTGGGGCACCATTCTTTCTTAGGTGTACCTATGACTCTATCTCACTTATTTTTATTATCACAAAGCACACCCTGAACTTCTCACGTCAAGGTAGTTCTGGCCTGCCTGAATCCTGTCAGCTGCAGAGCTCCTGTCTACACTGTGGGCATAGCTACATAAGCTCAAAAGTCCAGAGTTAATAGCTGAGTTTCCAGAGAGTTCTGTACTCATCTTTCTGGGGCAAGGGAAGACCTGTTTAATAATTCTTAGATATTATCCACTAATAATTCTTAGACATTATCCACATCTGAAGAGTTCATTTTAGTTCTTAAAACCCTGTTTTAGGGGAGGACTGGCAGTGGTGCACCTGGTTGAGGGCATGTTACCAGGCTCAAGGACCTGAGTTCAAGCCCACAACCCCACTTGCATGGGAGGGGGGATGCTTCATGAGTGGTGAAACAGGTCTGCAAATGAGTCTCTTTCTCTTCTTCTCTGTCTCCCTCAACCCTTTCAGTTTCTCTCTGTCCTAGCTAAAAATAAAAATAAGAGGGGGAAAAACATGTCTTATTTATGTTTTAAGGATTTATTGATCTCTACCTGAAAAGTAAGTTTTAGTTCCTAAACCATAGTTTTGTTTACTTTAAAGTAGTATTTAATGAGAGAGAGAGAATTCAAACATCACTCTGGTATATATAGTGCTAGGAATCAAATTCAGGACTTTGTGTTTGCAAGTCTGGTGCTCTATCTGTTGTGAAAACTTAATAAATGCTTCACTAAATCACATTCATTGCCTCATTTCAACAATGTTGTTAGACTGATATTATCATTCTCCTCCATTTTAGAGATGGACAAACTGAGACTCACAGAAGTAAGCCATGTACATGTGACTCAGAAGTTCCTATATTTTGCTTCCAAATCCACTGCCCCCCTCTCCCCACCCCCCAATACTCTGCTTCACCATACAGTGAACACTCTCCCTCTGCCTATATTGTACAAAAGAGGAAAGAAAGGGAAATGTATGGAGCAGAGGAGAGAACATAATGGGTATGTAAAAAGTTTTCATGTCTGAGGCTCTGAGATCCCAGGTCCAATCCCTAGCATCACCATAAGTCAGAGCTCAGCAGTGTTCTCTCTCCCTCTCTCTCTCTCTCTCTCTCTCTCTCTCTCTCAACAAACAAATAAACAGAGTCTGGGTGGTGACACACTTAGTTGATTGCACACATTACCACATAAAAAGAACCTGGTTCAAGTTCCTGGTCATCACCTGCAGGGGGGAAGCTTCAGAAGTAGTAAAGCAGTGCTGCAGGTGTCTCTGTTTCTCTCTTTCTCTATCTCCCCATCCCCTCTCATTTTCTTTAGATTCTGTCAAATAAAAAGAAGAAGAAGAAGAAGAAGAAGAAGAAGAAGAAGAAGAAGAAGAAGAAGAAGAAGGAGAAGGAGAAGGAGAAGGAGAAGAAGGAGAAGAAGAAGAAGAAGAAGGAGAAGATGAAGGAGAAGAACAGCAAGGGGAAGAAGAAGGAGGAGATGAGGAGAAGGAGAAGGAGAAGGACAAGAAGGAAAAGGAGAAGAAGCCACCACCAGGAGAGCTAAATTCATCATGAAGGCAAGCCTCAGCAATAACCCTGATGACAAATAAGTAAGATTTTTTTAAAGGGAAACAGGCATTTGTGCCCTTCAAATATATTCTGAGTATCAAGTTAATACATTATTTAGCTGTTTCCCTTTTCTGTCACCATGGATCATTATAGAGCACAGTATTCATTTCAGTCTCATCATTAAGGGGAAGGAGGGAAAATTATAATTTCATTTTATATCCATTATTAGAAGCCATGCTGTCTTCCCTTCTTTTGTATTACACTTCTTAATCAAACACATTCCTGTCATTGGAATAACAAAGGCATAACAGGGAGAAAATCAGACAGGGTAAAGGAAGTATCAAAGTACTCCTATTGGTTTTCTGGTAGTTGGTTCTGCATAACAGGAGAATGGAAATTCATGGCATCACTTAGCTTCATCTTTTTTATTTTATATTTTTACTGCCACCAGGGTTATTGCTGGGTCTTGGTGCCAGCACTACAAATTCACCACTCCCAGTGGGCATTTATTTTTTCTTTATTTACTTTTTCTTTCTATTTTATTTGATAGGACAGAGAGACATTGAGTGAGGAGGGGAGACAGACAGATAGACAGACAACAGCAGACCTACTTCACAGCTCATGAAGAGTCCCCCCTGCAGGTAGGGAGAACCTGGGTTCTTCCACATGGTGACATGTGCTCTTAATCAGGTGTGCCACTGCCCTGTCCCTTCATTTGGCTTTATGTTAAGGAGAGACTTCACTTGTTACAATTTCTTTTTAATTCTAGAGGGAAAAGATGGGTTAAGAAACTTGACTAGGGCCAAGGAGGTAACATAATAGTTATGCAAAAAGACTTTCATGCATGAAAGAAAGTCTGCAGGCCCTTGTTCAACCCCTGGTACCACCATCTGCCAAAGCTGAGCATTATCTCTGGTTGGTTTCTCTCTCTCTCTCTCTCTCTCTCTCTCTCTCTCTCTCTCCCTCTCTCTCTCTCCCTCTCTCTTTCTTTCTCTCATCCTGCTTTCCATATGTGTGTGTCTATGCCTAATTATATGTATATAATTCAATACATGTTTTAAATTAAAGAAAGAGACCTTACCAAGCTCACATAGTTAATAAATGACAGGGCAAGAATTCATATGCTAAGGATTCAGAGTAATTGGTTAAGATGAAGATGAAATGAAGCCAAAGTTCAGAAATATGACCACACTCATCTAAATCAGATTTGGTTTTCAGAGCTTCTATCTATCCTAGAGAAAGTGCATGCCAAGATCTATTATAGACAGACTGGGCTCTAGTAAACAGAGCCTGGGAAACAGCTTTCTTTGATGCCCAAAGAGATTAATCTGAGGAAGTTATTGGGTATTGGGTACTAATTCTCATTAGCTAATAGTAGTGTAATGAATTTCTGTGTAGAGAGAAGATTTGGAGACCTTGACCTTAGTCAGTAGGAAAGAGTACCATGTTAAATTCATTATGCCTGTAGGAAGTAAACAGGTGGGAGTGTGGACAGGCATGTGCCCATGTTTCATGACTTTAGAGTGAATAAGTATACTCAGCACAAATATTTTACAGTGATTTTTAAAAAATATTTGTTTATTCCCTTTTGTTGCCCTTATTTTTTTTGTTGTAGTTATTATTATTGTTGTTGATGTTGTCGTGTTGGATAGGACAGAGAGAAATGGAGAGAGGAGGGGAAAAGAGAAAGGGGGAGAGAAAGACAGACACCTGCAGACCTGTTTCACCGCTTGTGAAGCGACTCCCCTGCAGGTAGGGAGCCAGGGGCTCAAACTAGGATCCTTTCGCCAGTCCTTGCACTTTGTGCCACCTGCGCTTAACCGGCTGCACAACCACCTGACTCCCTTTACAGTAACTTTTAAGCATCACCAAAAGTTTGCTTCCACCTCTACTTATTAGCTTAACCACAAAACTATCAATAAATAACCAAATAACCAACATTGTCTCTAGGAGTTTGCCACAAATGACCAAGGTATTGTCATTTGTTTTCCTTAATGCAAGCAAATCAAAGCAGTTACTTCAACCAGATTAAGTGAAAATTGATGTATGTCTGTGAGATATTTCTCTTTTTGATTGAAATGACTGTTCAAAATTATTTTCATCATAAAAATGTAATACTCCTATCAGAACAGATAAAAATACAAAACCTTCCCTTCTATCCAAAATTGATCTCAGTGACTCTTTAGACAGCAATAAAGCTTCACAATCAGGATAGCAAGATATCTGCTTTTCAGAACCATATTAGAAAAAGAAGAAGCAGGGAGTTAGGAGGGAAGTTATTTTCCAGGTGAGTAGTAGTTACTCAGAATCTTACAGCTAACACCTTGAAAGGGACCTCCAAATGATCTATTTCAATTCCTTGCTGAAGAACACACCTAACCCTGAGCCATAGCCACCACTACTGCCAATGCCTGGGCAATGCTAGATCTTTTAAGCTCAATCCTCTTGACTTGTTACTCTCTCCATCATATTTTTAAGTACCTCTTATGGTACTCCTGCCTCAAAGAGATTTTGAAGGGACACAGAAGTTGAAAGACTTACTGTTAGAGAGAGAGAGAAAGAGAGAGAGAGAGAGAGAGAGAGAGAGAGAGAGAGAATTTGTGATGCCAAGAATTCAAGGTCTTCTCTCCAAGGTCACAGTGGCTGATGGTGAATTTCAACTTCCTTATTGGGCATGAAATAGAAGATGATTTTAAAGCAGATAGAGATGTCACCTACAACTCTACTGCCCAATTTTGATAAATGTATACTATTTTTTATCTCTGTTGGAGGGAAAGAGGTTTTCCTGGCAACACAAAAATATTGTAAACTATTTATTTGAGTATCAGATTGCCTCTCAAATGAAACTTGATCCAGAAAGGGCTTGGCAATAGAATCTTTTTTTATTTTCTAATATGTCCTTTCTTACTCCTTGTTTTCATTTATTCATTGAAAGAGAAAAATGGAGAGAGGAAACACATTAGCAGTTCTCTGGCATACGTAGCACTGGGGATCAAACATGGAGCCTCACACATGTAAGTCTTGTATTCTCTCCACTGAGTTACCTCCCAAACCCTTTCCCTTCATACTCCTTTTTAGTGAGTTCAAGACCAGGCTACACAGACTGAGATTTTTCCATCAAGACCCACAAGGGCTAAAGGTACCAAAGTCATTACTGGGCAAACATCACAGAACAGAGTGAAGGATATTCAGTCACTGGGTTATAAAATCCAGCAGACAATCTAGAAGCTTCAGAATCAAAGAAGACTCAATGAGGAAAACTACTGACTGTTAGAACCACAGAAGCCTTTAGTTAGATCTTTTCTCTGTCCCACAGTAGTGGCACTAGTGCCTACACTGCTAGTAAGGTGACTAGATCCAAAATAATAGCAGCTGCCTTGGAGATTGTATTAGCGATGAAGAACCTGGTTCATAGAGGTAAATTGGTTTCACTAAGACTGCCCAGTAAGTTGTGTGTATACTAAGTAAATATCTTCTCATTTTATTTTATTTATTTTTAAAGTTACTTTTCATCATTTGATAGATACAGGCATAAATTGAGAGAAGAGGGGTAATAGAGAGAAAGAGAGAGAGAGAGAAACCTGCAGCACTACTTTACCACCTGTGAAGATTTTCCTCTGCACTGTGGGGACCAGGGGCTTGAGTCTGGGTCCTTGTACATTGTAATATGTATGTTTAAGATGGTGTGTCACCACCCAGTCCCCTATATTCTCATTTTATAAAAAATATTATATATTATTTTTTAAAAGGTAAATGTATTTGTCAATAGGAGAAAGAGAAAGGAAATCACAGTGGCACATGTGATGCTAGGGACTGAACGTGTGATTTCATGTTTGAGAGTCTCGCAACGTGATTCTTTTGATTAGCATAAGATATTTTCCACATGTTCTCTAGCTATTCAAGATACCTATAAAACTCTATTCCCTGTTGTAGGAGGCCACACATCAGCAATGTTCCTTCATAGGTACAAACTCATAAAATTCACAGACTATTTATTTTGCCCTGGAGGCAGACTAAGGTAGTTGTGAACTGGAAAGAAATTTAATTCAGCTCAGTTTTTGTTTATGTATCTCTGTACAGCAGCACCACTTAAAATTTTGCTTATATGTTTTATTTGAAATTATCAATTCCATCCATACATTTGTGAAATATCTATTAAGATATTTCCAAGATATATCCATTATGGAAGCTAACACAATACTTGATCTTGTAGTTAGAATATACAGTTGGTGGGAGTCGGGCTGTAGTACAGCAGGCTAAGTGCAGGTGGCGCAAAGCACAAAGACGGGTATAAGGATCCCGGTTCGAGCCTCTGGCTCCCCACCTGCAGGGGAGTCGCTTCACAG